>NC_061823.1:22030495-22047995 GCF_019202785.1 Penaeus chinensis | reverse complement strand
TATATTATTATATTTATTAATAATTATATATATTTTATTATTTATATATTTTATATATATATTTATTTATTTTTATTTATATATATTATTTTTATAATTATATTATATTATTTTTATATTATTATAATATTATTATATATTTATATATATATAAATTATTTTTATTATATATATTTTATTATTATAATAAATATTATATATATTATATATATAATATATTTATAATTTTATATATTTTATTAAAATATATTATTTAAATTATTTATATTTATATATTATATATTATATATAATATTTAATATATAATTTATAATATATATTATAATATTATATTAATATAAATAATATATATATATATATATATATATTATATATATAATATTTATTTATAATATATATTATATAATATATATATATATATATATATATTTATATTATATATTAATAATATTATATTATATATAATATATTATATATATATTATATATATATTAATTATATATATTTAAATTATATATATATTTTATATATATTATATTAATAATTATAATTATAATATAATAATTTTATATAAATATATATATATTTTAATTAATATTATAATATATATATATATTATATATATTAAATATATTATATATATATATAAATTTATATAATATATATATATTATATATATATAATTTATATATAATTATTATATATTATATTATATATTATATTATATATTTATATATATATAATTTAATATATATATATTATTTTATTATATTTTATATAATATTAATATATAATTTATATATATAATATTATATATATATATATTTTATATATATTATAAATAATTATATATATATATTATTATATATTATTTATATATATTATATATTAATATATATTAATATATTATAATATTTATATAATATATTTATATATCGATTTTATTATATATTATATATACTATATTATATTATATATATACAATATATTATAATATATATAATAAATATATTACATAATTACTATATATAATATATCTATATAATTATATATATAATATATATAATACATATTAATTATATTATATATATATATCATATATTGTATTATAATTTAATATATATTAAACATATATACTATAATATATGAATATATATATAATATATATATAAACAATATAATAATTATATATATATAATATATATAAATATAATATAATATTATATATATATATATATATTAATATTTTTATATTATATTATAATATATATAATATTTAAAATTTATATATTAATATATATATTATTATATATATTTATATATATTAATATTATTATATATATATTATAATTTATTATAATTTTAAATAAAAATTATTATATATTTTATTTATTTATATATATATATATTACTAAGATATATATTATTATATTTATAGATTTATTTAATATATATATTATATATATATATATATATATTATATTATATATATATTGATTATATATATATATAATATATATTATATATTTATATATATATTTTATATAATATTTATATTATATATATATTTATTTATTATATATTATATATATATATTTTATGATATTTATATTATTAAAAGTATTTATTTTATTAATATATATTATTTATTATAAGAGGAGATAGCGCTTTATATTAAAAATATATTTATAGTTTTTTATAAATATATATATACAAAAAAAAAAAGAAAAAATAAAGACCCAAAAAAAAATTAAAAAATAAAATTGTTTGTTTTATATATTTTTAAGAATTTATTATTTTTTGTTTTTTTTTTTTATATATTTATTTATATATATATAATTTTATGGAAATTTAAATATTTATTTAATATTTATTTTATGTAATATATGTATTTTTTTTGTAATTTATTATATTTATGTATTATATTATATATATATGTAATATATTTTATAATATTTATATTTTTATATATTATTATTGTTTATTTTTTATATATTTTTTATATAGATTTTATTTTATTTGTTTTATATATATTTTTTAATATTTTAAAAATATGAAATATATATATTGTATATATTTTTTTATTTATATATATTAGTATTATTTATTTATTATTATATATTATATATATTTATATATATATTAATATATATATGTATTATATATTGTATATATATATGTATATATATATATATTATATATATGTAATATATTATTTATATTTTATATATTATATATGTAATTAAATATGTAATTATTTATATTTGTTTTTATTTTTATATGTTTTTTATTATTATATTTTTGGGTAATATTTTGTATATATATATTTATATTTATTTTTATTTTTATGTATTTTATATATTTTATTTAGGGAATTAATTTTATATAAATTTTATTTATTATTTATATATATTTTAATATATGTATATATATATATGTATTTAATGTATATAAATGTATTATTATTTTATTTTATGTATATATATGTATATTTTTATAATATTTGTATATATATGTATATATAAATTATATATATATGTTTATATATTTTATATATATATTAATATATATATTATATATTATTTTTTAGTATATATATTTATAGATATTTAAATATATATATTATATATTTATTTTTTTATGTAATATATAGGTATATATATAGGTTAATATTTTATTTGTATATTATATGTTATAAATGTATATAGCATATTATATATATATGTTTATTTTTATTATATATGTATTAGTTTATATATATATGTTATATATTAATATATATTATATATATATATGTATTATTTTATATATTATGTTTTATTATTATTTATTAATTCTATATATGTATTTTATTTACAAATTTATTTATGTATTTGTTATATATTTTATTTATGTAAATTTTAATATATATATAATTTATTTTTATATATATTATTATTATATATATATATATTATGTATATATATTTGTTATTATATTTTATGTATATATATATGTTATATAATATTATATTATATAAATGTAATATATATATATATGTTATATATATATGTATTTATTAATATTTTGTATATTTTATGTATATATATATGTATATTATAGAAATATATAGGTATATTTATATGTATATTTTATATATATGTATATATATATGTATCATATATATGTAATATTTCATGATCTATTTTATATTATATATTAATATATGTATCTATATATATGTATTATATATATATATATATATATATATTTATATAATATATATATTATATATATATATATGTTATTTATATGTATATATATATGTTTATATATATATGTATTGTATATATTTATGTTAAATATTAATAAATGTATTATATCTATATGTATATATATTGTAATATATGTATAAATACTTAAATATTATGTTATATATATATGTATTATATATATAGGTGTATATATACATATATATATACATAGATATATACATCGAATTATATATATCATATATATATACATTATATATATATATACATATATATATTCATTTTATATATCATATATATATATTATACATATTCATATTTTTATACATTATATATACTATATACATACATATATAAATATTATATATTTATTATATATATATAATATATTATATATATAATATATATATGTATATAATATATAAATATATGTATTAGATAACTATAAGATATATAATATATATACATTTTATATTTATATATAAATATATGTATATAATATATATATACACTATATTATATTATATATATTTTATATTTATATATATATTATATAGAACAATTTATACTACATATTATATATATACATATATATACATATATATACATACATATATATACATTTATATTTACATACTTATATACATATATATATCTTATACATATATATATACATTATATATATATGTATACATTTATATATACATATATATTATACATATATATATATACATATATATATACATATAATTTACATTAATTTACATATATATACATATTTATATAGTATACATATATATAATATATACAATAATTATATACATATATAATATATACATATATTATACATATTTTTATATATATACTATATAATATACATATATATATATACTTATATATATACATATATTATACATATTCTATATACATATATTATTTACTATATATATAAACATAATATATACATATATATTATACATATATATTATACATATATATATATACATATATATACTTATATATAATATATTAGTACATATTTATACTATATATATTCATATTTATCTATACATATATTATACATTATATATACATATAATATATATATACATATATAGTACATATATATTTACATATATATAAATTTATATATACAATATATAATAATATATATATTTAACATATAATTTACATATTACTATATAATATATATACTATTATAAATATATACATATATTATCCATATCTATATATACTATATATACAATTATATAAATACATATAACATATACACTATACATATACTTATAATTACCAACACACACACACATCACACACACACACATCAATTACCGCATACACATACAATACACATACACATACACATACACACACCACATACAATACAATACACATACACATAACATACCTACACAAACAATAATCTTACACATAACATACACACACACACACACACACACACAACAACAACACATACATACTTAACAACATTACACACACACACCCACCACACACAAACAAACATGTATATGTTGTTGTGTGTGTGTGTGTGTGTGTCGTGTGTGATTGTGTGTGTATTATATATATATTTGAGATATACATTAAATATATGTATATATTCGTACACATCATCTCTCTCTATATATATAGATATATTTTATGAAAATGATAATCGAGGCTGTGATGAACATCTTTTTTTAGCATACGTTTCAAAGACGACCGTCTTCATCTTCAGTGCTGCAAAGAAGTAAATGCATTAAAGCCAGAATGCGTGCATGTTGGCGGATTGCAGAGAACGCCGGTTTGCCCAGAGAGAGAGCCTGTTCTTATGGACTCCCAATATGTTGAAGGATTCTGTGCTTTAACCAACGTGTCGTTGATCATAAAATTAAAAACTTTAGTATTGCAAATAGGACAAACTTAACATATATACACGTTGTTATTGTTGGCATAAAGTAACAAGCTAAAAGTCTTCTCTTCCCTTTAGTGCTGATTGCATGGTTTTTCATGAAAACCTATATAATAATTTTTTTTTTCATTATTAGTATAGGGGGAATATGAATTGTTTTCGAATGCAATAACTTAGGCAACCGTTTGTTTCAAAGTAATTTAATAAGAACTTCATTTCCATATCAAAAAGGGACCAAGTGGAGCAAATGTTATACGCTCTGTGATAAAGGTGGACTTTGCTTTGTAAATCTTGATACTTGGTTGCGTAGCTCAAAAAATGCATTCCCAAACATGTAAAAGTAGGTTTTCTATAAACAGTAGTGTAGATTAGTGTTTGTTTGGTGATAAGCGTATCAAGAAAGGAAAGTTGGTTTTCTTTTTCAGTTTCACAGGTAAACTTTATGTTATGATGTTAATCATTAAGGTAGGATTATAACACATGTGGTGGATGTTTGAACAAGAGAAAAGTATCGTCTATGTAGCTTTTGTAAAACAAAAGTTAAAGATCATTTTGTTATTGTTCACTTTTTGTGGTTGTTTTTAGGTTACGGTAACAGATGAATTACTCGTAACAATGTTTCCTATCTTTCATCATGCCTCATTTTTTAGTATTGTTCTCTTATCTGGTTATCTGCTGCAGATGCACACCTAAGAAAGCCTGACCATGATTCTAATTCCATTAAATTTCTCCTGTCTAACTCAGATTTGGACCAGCGGATTCGCTAGGGTGAAGTGGCTCTCATGGTCTCGACGGATCGCGATCTTTCACTGCCTTCTTATAAGTTCTGTCGAGTTTTTTTGTCACTGGCAAGGACTCTTGATAAGTTTTAATGATCAGCTATTTTGTCTATGCTATCTGTATACTAGCTGATGATTTTCTATCTTTTCTTTCTTCCTTATCTGTGTTTGGATCTACACTGACAGCTTTAATTTTAGATTTTTTCAGTGTGACTTTATCCATATAATAATAATGTTAATATATGTGTGTGAGTGTGTCTCTGTGTGATATATATATAGATAGATAGATAGATAGATAGATAGATAGGTACACATGTATAAAAAAATTATCTCTATATTTATATATAAAAATTTTAATGTTTCCATTATAAAAACACATACACAAAATATGTATAATTTTATGAAAAGTTTTTTATTTTTAAAAACATAAAAATAAATATAATTTTATAAAACATATATTTTCCCCAACATCGTGTATATAAAAAATATTTAAGTATACATATAATGTATATGCATGATATGTATGTAAGATAGATAGTTTAATATAAAACTCTCTCTCTCTCCATTTGTAATATATCCCATTTTCCCAATTCTATCTTTTTCCCCTTCCCCTCTCTCTCCCCACATTTTTTACATTTTTATACATAACAAATCTATCAAATCTATTCTCTCTTTTCCCCTATTTGTACCTATTTTTACATTTACAAAAACTTTTCTTCTTTCTATCTTTTATCAAATCTATCTATCTATCTATTATAAAAGATATATATTAATAAAACAATATATTTTTCCCCTCTCTCTCTCTCTCTCTCTCTCTCCTCTTTCCTTTTTTTTTTATATATTATATATAAATTTATATATATTATTTTAAATATAGGGCGAAACCTGCTTTATGTTTTAAGATTCGGTAATGACAACCCCCGGTGCTGCCTGAGCTACCGTGCTTAGCAAGGTGAGCCTTTTTTTCGAGACTCGCGCTCTGTGCTTTTTTCCCCTGTGCTCCCCCGCTTTTTAAACTGCGAATTTTTTTTGGAGCCTCCGGGCTAGCAGGGGAAAGGTCGGCCCTTCATCCGGGGGGTCGGGGGTTTCGCCCCCCGCCCAGGCACGGAAGTTGCAATTGTCCCCGGGGGAGGTTATGCTGGGGATGGGCACCACGGGGGGTAAGGACAAAGCCGAGTCAGCCCCAGTGCCCACACGTTAGCGAGTGGGTTTTTAAAGGTCGAAAAAGGGCCGGGTTCCCTCTTTGGGCATACCCCGGGGGAAGCTCAGTTTGCATACCCGGATTACCCTTATCCTTACTTTTGGACCTAAATCTTTCGCGATATTCCCGGCCTGCACCCAAACCCCCAAAAACCCGCTTTAGTTACAAAGTCGACATTTACAGTATAGTTCTTTTTTCTTAGTCTCTGGATGCAATGAGATGGACAAAACAAAACAACTATCATTAATAATTTTTTCAGTTTTTTTTTTTCACCCTAATATTTTTCCCCTTTTGCATAAACTATTATACTAAAGTTTAGTAATATCCATGTACGTCAAATGGGAAAATTGTTTTGATTCAATAAAAAGCTTAATGAAAAAATCCCATTTTTAATTTTTAAATTGGTTTTTTTAACGGATTTAGGCGCATTTTCCGAAAACCAAAAAAATTTTTATTCAAAGAGTGGATTTTCCAATAAGTCTGTTTTTGTTTTTATCAATATTTCTTTCATGTCGTTTCCCTGAATCAACTTTCGTTTCCCCCTTTAAAAAATCTTTTTATGCTTTGTTGCCAATCGGAATCACACAGTTTTCGCAACAGTGTTTTACCTCTATTTTTCAATTCCCCCCTGGTTTCTCCCCCTTTTTTTTGGGGGTTGTTTTTAGTTCACCCCGATTCCCCTTTCTTTTTTCCCTTTTTTTTCTTTGTTTTCTGCAGGGAAAAATATTTTGCAAAATTTAAACCCCTTTTTTTGTTATCAGCTTCTGTGAATAAAACCAAAAAAGAAATTCCTAATTGCTTTCTTTTTATAATGCGATTTAAAGGAATGTTTAATCCCTTTTTTAAAAAGAAAAAAAACAGCAAAATAATAAGGATTATTTAAAAAGGGTTTTTAAAACAAGGGGCCCCCTATAAAAGTGAGTCTTTTAAAGATTTTCCGAAATGAAATGGGGTAACCCAAATTTAAAAAAAAAAATTCTCACATAATTCCCTTTTATGGTCTTTCCCCAAACCCGAAACAATTTTGCAAAGAACACAAAAGGGGGGTTTTTTCCAGATGCGAATATAATTTAAACCCCCGTCAATAATTCATTTTAAACACAGACGAAAAAAACCCCAAAAAAAACTGGGGGAAATTTTCACACACACACACAAACACACAACACAACCAACACAAACACAACACAAAACACAATTTTTACATTTTACATATCATATACATTAAAAATATAACATTTTATCATATATAATATATATATAAATATATATAAATATATTTTTAAATATATTATTAAAATACAATTTTAAAAAAATATTTTAATATACAATTTATATTAAATATATATATATATTTTTATTTATTTTACATTAATTTATATATACTTTTAAAAAATATATTATATATAAATATATAAATATATTAATATATATACATATATATATTTTACAATAAAAATTTTATAAATATATATATATATATATATAATGTTTTAAATATATACATATATATATATTATTTTTAATATATACTTATATATAAAATATATATAAATATTTATAAGAATATATTTTTATACAATAAATTCTATTTATTATATATTTTTAAATATAAATGTATTATATATATTTTAAAAAATATATAATGCAATTATAAAATAAAAACATATAAATATAAAAATATATAACTTTAATATATTATATATAATTTTATAAAAACATATATATTAAAATATTACTTATATATAATACATAAATATAAAATTTTATGAATATATTATATATAAATATATATAATATATATAAATAAAATATATTATTATATATATCCCGCGTGGCCCGTGGTTAGACCCCCTGGGTTAAATTTCCCCCGCGCGGGACAGACAGAAAGGGAATAGAAGGGGGGACAGAGAGGGGACAGAAAAACGGAACAGAGGGGAGGGAAACAGAAAAGACGGCAGAGAGACGGACAGAGGACGGACAGGGGGACGGACGAGGGGACGGACGAGGGACGGACAGAAAAGGAGGACAAAAGGAAAACGGACAGGGGGCGGACAGAGAGACGGACAGAGAGACGGACAGGGGAGACGGACGGGGAGAGAGGCCCAGAGAGACGGACAGGAGCCCGGACAGAGAGAGGGACAGAGGGGAACGGACAGGAGACGGCCCAGAGGGGCGGACAGAGAGACGGCCCAGAGAGGGGGGCCCGAGAGACAAACAGAGAGACAAACAGAGAGCCCAAACAGGAGAAAAAACTGTAAAAAACAGGAGACAAACAGGGGAGACAAACAGAGAGGGGGGGAAGAGGCGGACAGAGAGGCGGACAGAGAGGCGGACAGAGAGGCGGACAGATAGACGGACAGAGACGGACAGACGGGGGAAGAGAGACGGACAAGAGGGGATAGAGAGAGGGAAAAAAAGAGCCGGATAGAGAGGGGACAAAAGAGACGGATAAAAGAGACGGAAGAGAACGGAAGAGGCCCGGAAGAGAACGGACAAAAAGGACAGAGGAGGGACGGGAACGGGACAGAGACGGAAGAGAGAGGGGACAAGGGGCGGCCCAGAAAGAGGGGCCCGATGGGGGGACAAAAGAGACTGACAGAGAGGCGGACAGAGAGACGGACAGAGAGGCGGACAGAGAGACGGACAGAAGGGCCCGAGAGACGGAAAAGGGGAGGGGGACGAGAGCCCGGAAAAAGAGGGGGACGAAAGACGGAAGAGAGGGGGACGAGGGGGGGAAGAGAGGGGACAGAAGAGGGACAGAGGGGGAAAAAGAAGGGGCCCAAAAGGGGGGCAGAGGGGGGACAGGGGGAGGCGGACAGAAGGACGGACAGAGAGGCGGACAAAAGAGAGGACAGGGAGGGCCCGAGCCCGGAGAGATAGGGGACGAGAGGGGACAGAGAGGCGGGCCCGAGAGGGACAGAAGCCGGAAGAGGTAGGAAGGAGAGGACGAGACGGAAAAGGGAGGAAACGAGAGGGGATGAGAGGCGGAAAGAGAGGCGGACAGAGAAACGGACAAAAGAGGGGGCAGAAAAGGAAAAGGGGCCCGGCCAGAGGGGACGGACAGAGAGGGACAGAGAGGGTACAGGAGAGGGCCCAAGAGGGGACGGGGACAGGGGGAGGGGACAAAGAAACCCGGAAAAAAGGAAAACGGACAGAAAAGACGGACAGAGAGGAAGAGGGGGGAAACAGAAGAAGGACAGAGAGGGGGACAGAGGGGCCGGACAGAGAGGCGGACAGAGAGGGGAAACGAGAGAGGACAGAGAGGCGGAAGAGACCGACAGGGGGGACAGAGAGAGGACAGAGAGGCGGAAGAAAGGGACAGAGAGGCGGACGGGAGGGGACGGACAGAGAGAGGCAAAGGGGGGGAAAGAGACGGACAGGGGGAGGGGACATTGAGAAGGACAAGAGGGGGACAGAGAGGGAAAAGAACGGGACGAGAGACGGACAAGACGGACAAAGAGGCGGCAGAGAGACGGACGAGAGGCAAACAGGGGGGGACAGAGAGGCTGACAGAGAGACGGACAGAGAGGGTACAGGGGGCCGGCGGAGAGGGGACAGAAAAGGGACAGGTAGGGGGAATGAAAAATGAGAAACATGAACAGGCCCAAATTTCCGGGGTTTTTTGGCTTTTAAATAAATGCCACATTTTTATTGGAAACAAATGATAAAATTAAATTTTCCCCTTTGTTCCAAACTCAAAACGGATTCGGGTTTTTTTAAAAAATAAAATAATAAAGGGTTCAAATACACATGAATATATAAATTATAAATATATATTTTATATAAATTATATATATATAAAAATTTGAAAGTATAAAATTTTGGGAAAAGTTTTATTATATGAATATAAATATATTGATGATGGATCGGTCGACAGGTAGATAGTATACAGATTTTAAATAAAAAATAGTACAAAAAGGGGAAACACATACACGTTTTTTTAGAAACTTATACGGGTTTGGTTCAATTCGTCATTCTCCCCTTTTCCCTTCCCCTCCTTTTCAGTCCACACACAAAACCCCACACACACACAAACCCCTCACACACACACACACACAAAAAAACATATATTTTAAAAATTATATATATATAATATATATATTTGTTTGGGGTGTGGTGTGTTTTGTTGTGTATGTTATTTATATATTTTAAAATATATATATTTATATATTTTATGTAAATATATAATATATATCAATATATATGTAAAAATTTTTTTGGGATGTGTGTGTGTGTGGTGGTGTGTGTGTGTCTGTTGTGTGTGATGTGTGTGTGTGTGTGTGTGTTGTGTTTTTTTTTTTTTTTTGGGGGTGTGTGTGTTTTTGTGTGGGGTTTGTGTGTGTTTTGGTGTTTTGGGGTGTTGTGTGTGTGGGGGTGATTGGGTGGTTGGTGTAACACATAAAAAACTGAAATAAATTTCCCGGGTAAAATATTTCGCTTTACCAATTGCTTTAGTGGGTTTCCCCCAAAACGTAAAAAGTTTAGAAGCTTTCCTGGCCTCTCATGTACTATTTCGCGATGTAGTTTCCCCCTGTGAAAATTGTTTTTTTTTAAAGTTGTTTGCACCCCTTCCCCCATGCAAAAAATTACCCAAACCCATTACCCCGTACCCTTTTTTGCAAGGTTTCCGCCCCGGGAAATTTTCCCTTTTTCCGCGTCTGGTGCTTAAGAGTAAAAAAAAATATCATTATAATTTATTAGAGACAGAGAGAGCGAGCGAAAGAGAGAGGGGGAGAGAGAAAGAGAGAAAGAAAGAGAGAGAGAAGAGAGAGAGAAGAGAGAGGGGAAGAAAGAGAAAGGGGAGAAGAAAAAAAAGAGAAAGAAAAAGAAGAGTAGAGAGAAAAAGGAGAGGTAAGAAGAGAAGAGGAGAGAGAGAAAAGGGGGAAGAGAGAAAATAAAGAAAAAACAGCATGCAGACAAAAAAAAAGAGCAAAAAAAGAAAAAATTTTATATAAAATATATAAAATATTTTTTGGGGGAAAAAAAGGAAAAAGAAAAAAAAAAAGGCAGTATTTTATATTACGTTAGATAAAAAAATACTGACATTTTTATATCAAGTATTAGCCTGCGAAACGACATCAGAGAAACAGCGTAAAAGTCAGCACCAATACTCTTCATCCATCGTCGATTTTCAGGAGGAATCATGCAAAATTTACTAAAACCCGGAGATAAACGCAATGCATGCAATAAATAGGAATAAAAAGGGGGAAAAAAAAAATTCCCCCTTAAAGACTCCGGGAAAAAAAATCAAATACGAGGTCTTTTCCCCCGGATTTTGTTGGGCCCGTTTGGGGGAAAACAATAGAGGTCCATCTCGGATGACTTAGCGTACGGAAAACGTCCAAACGTGTTCGGTAGGTTGTCCTTATCTTGTCCTATCCCTTGTTTCACCGTTGGTCCTGAAAAAAAAAAAAGGGAAAGGAAAAAAAAAAAAGGTACGAAAGAGAGAGAAAGAGAGAGAGAGAGACTCGGGAGGAGGGGGAGGTAGCAGATATATTGCGAGATTTTTGTTCGTCCCTGGCAAAAGGGAGAAAGATAAGCAGAAAGATGCAGAGAATATTTTTACGCCCCGAAAAAAACACATTTAAAATTTACGTAAAATTTTTTGGGGAAAATAAGGGAAAAAGGGGGAGATCAGTGAGAAAATTAACTGTGAGGAAAAAATTTAACAAGGAAAGAAAAAACGGGGCCCGAGAAATGAATTAAACGAAACGGAACCGAGAAAAAATATGCAACAAGAAAAACGCTTTTTTTTTGGGAAAACCAATTTCTGATTTTAAATTCGTATCATACTTTTTTTTTCTGATGCAATGAAATTGTGTGTGGTTTTTTTGTGCGTGTGTGGGGTGTGGTGGTGTGTAGGTGTGCTTTAGAAAGATATATATGCCAATTACAATAAGGGAAAATTGTGTTCATGTGGGGTGCTTTTTAGAGGAAAATTACATTACATGAAATCGTACACCGAATTAATGTATGAAAATAAACTCCATTTTACATTCCATCACAAACTTTTATTCCATGAAATTTAATTAAATGGTCGAGCTATTTTTGTCTTTCATTTAATGGGATGCTTTTGTTTCCCGGGAATAAAAAACAAATAAATTAAATTTTTTTCTATGACGCATTTTTAAAAGATAAAAAAGTGAATACAAGATAAAAAATTAAAAAGCAAATACCCACGCCCTACAGGGAGAGTACAGTACAGATACAACTTTTTCAAAAAACACACACACACTCTATATTTATAAAAAATATTTTTTTTTTAATATTTATAATAAAAAAAAATAAATATATTTATATATATTTAAAATTTTTTTACGATGTATGTATATTGTATGTATATATAAAAACCATTTAAAAACATCAAATATATATATATATATATATAATTATTTTATATATATTATATAATATATAATTATAAGTGTGTGTGGTGTGTGCCTTTATATAATATATATATATTTTAAAATATTTAAAATAAAATAATTTTTGTATATATATATTAAAATTTAATATAATATATTATTATTATTTGTATAGTGTTTGTGTGTGTGTGTGATATATATTATTTAAAAATGTTTTAAAATTTTACATTATTAAAGTATATATTAATATGTGTATGTGTATATATATATACATTATATATATATAATATATATATATATAAAATATATTTATTTTATGTTTTTGTGTGTGTGTGTGTTGTTGGGGAGTTTTGGTTTTTTTGGGGTTGTATTTAAAAATCTATATTATATTATTATAATTTATATATGTAGTGTGTTTTTAATTATATATAGTATATATATATTATTATGTGCCTATAATATGATGTAGCAAAATGTATGTTAGTATATATAATATATATATATATTATGTTAGTGTGTATGGTGGTGTGTTGTGTGTGTGTGGTGTGTGTGTGTGTGTGTGTGTGGTGTGTGTGTGGTGTGTGTGCCATATATAATGTGTGTGGTGGTGGTGTATGTGTGTGTTGGGTGTGTGCGTTGTGTGCTTTAAATGTTAAATATTTTAATTTAAAATATTATATTTTAAAAAATAAATATTATCTAATAAAATTTATTATATTTTATTTATAATATATACACACAATTTGTTTTTTGTATGTCAATTATTATATTATATAATAATAAGGTATATTATTCAAATACATATAAATGTGTTTTAAATATTATATATAATATATATATATATTTTAATACATTAAAAGTCATCATTCAGGCTGGGCCTATCTCTTCCGATTGAGAAGTTTATATATATATATATATATAAATAATTATATATAGTATGTATGTATGTTTTTGGTTTTATATTAAATACAATAAAATACATATACTATATATATATATATTAATATATATAAAAATTATTAAAATTATTATATAATACGTGTGTGTGCTGTTGCCTTTTATAAATAATATTTTAATAAATATATATTACATATTTTATATTGTTTGGTGGTGTTGTTTTAATATATTTATATATATATAAATATATACTAAATTTTTAAAAATGTTATCATATATATAAAAATTAAAAATATGTTAATATAACATATATTTTTAATTTAAAAAAGTGTGTGTGTTTGTGTATATATTATACTATTTTTATATATAAATGGTGTTTGTGTGTTGTGTGTGTGTGTTGTGGGGGTTTGAGGGGTGTATGTGGTTGGTGTGTATTAATATTTATATATATATTTATAAAATTATAAAATATATATATATATATATACTATAAAATTTATATTTTATTTTATATATATATATATATATATTTTAAAATATAGTATGTATGTGTGTTATTATATTTGGGTGTATATATATATATATATTATATATATATATTTTTGTGCCTATATAATATATATTTTTATATATATATATATGTATGCATGAAAGTATGTATATGTATATAATTGTAATGTTGTATTGTGGGGGTTTTTTTGTGTGTGTGTGTGTGTGTGTGTTTTCCCAATTATATAAATATATATTAATTTGTGGTGTGTGTGTGTGTGTTTGTGTTGTGTGTGGGGTTTGGGCGTAATGTATTTATAAAATTTTAATAAAAATTATATATCCAATTATTTGTGTTATGTATGAATAATATATGTATATTTTAATAAATACATAGTAAAAATTTATACATATATATTTTTTATATTATATTTTATATATATATATTAACCCCCTCATTCGTGTGGCCTATCTAAATTCAATTTGGGGGAAGTTTTTGACAGGTCATTCCCTGATTGGATCCTCTTAATCACCGGGTTTGGCGCGTTGATTTTTTTGTGCAGGGGGCGGTGAGCCCCCCTACGTAACCCTTTGACTTCTCAGGGATATGTCGTTTTCTCCCCATACTAATACTATATACAAAAAATTTTGTATATATGTAGTAATATGACATATTATATGTGTGTGTCAACAAACATGAATACATTTATTAAATGTGTGGTGTGTGGTGGTGTGTGTGTGGGGGGTGTATGCGTGTGTGTGTATTTTAATATGTAATATATATATATAATATATAATAATATTATTTTAATTATATTTTATTTTCATAAATATATAATATTTTTATGATTTATATACATTAAATATATACATATTATATATTTTTTAATATTAATAATATATATGTATGAAAATTTGCTTTTATTAAAATTAATATATATGTATATATTGTGTGTGTGTGTGTGGTGTTTATTATATATATATATTATTATATTAATTTGTATATATAAATGTATTATTTTTTTATATATTAAATTTGAACAAAATTTTTGAAATTATATGAATTAATTATATATTTATACTATAAAAATAAAAAATTATAATATATATTTTTACCCCCCACACACACGAAAACCCCCCATAAACCAAACACAAAACACCGAAACCCCAACACACACACAAAAAAAACCCCGCCAAAAAAACCACAAATACGAAAAAACCCAACACACCCCCATACTACATATTATATATAATATAATTGTAAATGTAAATTTTATTATATTATATATATATATTTTTATATTAAAATTTTTAACCACACACCCCGATGCTAACTAATTATTCGAAATTTAAAACAGGATATTGGCTAAAAAATTTTCTTTCTCCTATGCATTCTTTTATACCCCTTGTATTTAATATATACATATATTAATATATATATAAAATATATTAGTATATATAATTATTATATAGAAGAGAGAGAGAGAGAGAAAGAGGAGGAAGAGACAGAAAGAGAGACAAAAAGAGACAAGAGGAGATTGAAAAGAGAGAGAGGGAGAGAAAAAAAACCCAAATCCACCCAAGGGAAAATTTTGAAGAAAATTCCCTCTATTTTTTTATGTGCTAATTGTTATCTTTTTTTATTACCCTTTTCATTTTTCCCTTTCCTCCCCCTGCCAAATTTTAGTCTTTTTAAATGAAACAGTACATATTTATCTCTACATCTGTTATTTTGCCTTTAAACCCTACAGGTAATTTACTTTATCCCTTTTTTCATTTTCAAACACAAAACACACACCACACCCAAAAAACCACAACACACAAAACACACATACTTTATACATATATGTACATATATATTATATTTTAAATATATATGTATATATATATAAAATATGTATATATATGTATATTTTAAAACCCGGTATTTTTGAAAAATTTTAAAAATGAAAGTTGGGGGTTAATGCCCTTCATAGTACAAGAGAAGTTTTCCCGGGACGAAATATAATCAAAACCCGGTAAAAATACATCTATTGTTTTGGGGGAAGACTTTCCCTTTCTCTTTCCCATACTTTTTTATTTATCAACAAATTTAAAAATTTAACTTAGAAAATAAAAATATATATACATAAATATACATATAAAAAAATATTATACATATATTTATGTATATGTTTTGTGTGTGTGTGTGTGTGTGGTGTGTGTGTGGTGTGCGCCCCGCGGTGTGTGGGTAAAATATTATATATATATAAAAATATTATTTTTATACATAAAAATTTTTTAAAATATATTTATATATAAATTTATACATATAATTTTATAAATATTTATACATATATATATAAAAAATAAAATTACAATCCCTATATAATATATAATATAATTTTAAAATATATAATATATATAAATTATATAATTATTTACACCACACAAAACAAGCACACCCCCGGGTGACCCTGGGTCTTTTAATTGCTTTAATTATTGCCCCCGACCTTGGAAAAAATTAAACCCGGGCCCGATTCCGTGGAGCTATCCTTATTTTTCTTTTGTTTATTTAATTCCCCTAAACCCTTTTTTTGTTTAAACTC
>NC_061823.1:22005495-22007995 GCF_019202785.1 Penaeus chinensis | reverse complement strand
GTCATACTGATGGAAGCTATGCATTTTCATTCATATTTCACACTTGATGATATGGTAAAACGTGACTGAACTTGTAGGTGATTTACACTAAGTCTAGAGCAAGTGTAAAGCCTGGCCCTTCAGTAAAGGCCGTCCTCTGTTATATTAATACTATTTTTTCTCGTGCGGAGGTGTTTTTACGGCCTTGGAATAATTTTGAAAATACGCTCGTTGCGAGAAACGAGAGAGTAGCTTGATTTACGATGTAAACAAACCTGGCACGATCTCGTATGTCTGTTAGTAAATCTGGCAAAGAAATCTGGACGAATCTGAAGTCTAGGAGGACCTGGGCGAAACCTTCGAGGGCGTGCGGACGTCGAGGACGGATGGATTCAGAAGAGGTCGACAAGGATGAGCAACTACGAGGATGGTTCGAGGAAAACGTACGGAGGAGATGTCCAGCCAATCAGGTCAAGTCAAAGATGGGTCACCCTTTGAGGCAAATCCTATGGCGCCTCGAGAGCTAGGCCCGAGTAGGTGGCCGATATGGCGTGCATATAAGCATAATTAAGCCATTTGCTCAAGATGGCGCCTGCAAACCCGAGTCACACCTTAAAAATTCAAGTTGTAGCACTCTATCTGTGCATCCAACAGTCCATGTGCTGAGTCTTCACTGCTAAACTGGAGACTTTTAAAGGTACTGCAGCATAGGAAGTATCGAGTTTTTGTGTCCACTTTTCTCTTAGCTTAAGTATAACTTCATGTTTCCGCATATATGCTAATGTAATGTAATGCACTCATCAGACTGATGGGGACCTCCACAATCAGCATATTTGAAATTTTCACTAGTGCATGTAATGGCGTTGTGATCTTCAGTACATTTACAGCAAGTTAAATTGAGTCATTGTCAGTACATCTTAATGGAGTGTGTCCGAAACATTGACATCTATTATAATGCATTGGCTTTTGGATGTAAGGTCTTACTTGGACACGTTCATATCCAATTCAGTCTAGTTTTTTCGCATATTCCTGTCTTTCTTGGTAATGCAATCAACATCCACAATGTCTTGTTACCTCATACTCTTGAAAATTCCCCTTCCTTCAATCGTCCTCAGATCCCTGTTAAAGATTATTTCCTTACAGGTATTTGGGCCGATTGGAATGGATACTTTAACTTTGGGATCATGAATAGATATTTTAACTCTGAGATCATTAATTTGCGTCAGCTTAAGTAAATCCTTAACCTGGGAGTTTATTTTATTTATTTATTGGAAGGTCATTGGTGGTGTATACAAAATATAGCCATAGGGTGGCGCTTGGAAGCAAAGCCTCCAGGAAAAGTATTTTGGTTCAGCAAGGCAAAACAAACAAATGTACCAGGAATGAAAGTTACACATCAGTAGGGTAAAGTGTTGTGGTGAAAAGGGTAAATATGAGTTAACGATTTGGATATGTGGACAGAAGAGAAAGACAAGGAAAGAGGGAGAAGAAAAGACCTTGCAAAATTAGTTGAGGCAAGGGCTGAAGTCCAGGCCAGGGGTGATCCCTACACTGGACCTCAGTCTCCGCCACTTTAGTTCGCAACAGCAACAACGAGCAAAGGATCAGGGAGGTATTTGTATTTTTACAAGGAGGCTTCCATCTGGCAATTTTCTAACAAATTCAAAATCACCATCTATTTGACAATAAAGGACCTTTTTGATGATAAAAGGGTTCACGTAGCCATTGATTTTTATTTACACATTTGCAAACCTTGTATTCTCAGTTGGGACTTTGAAAAGAGGTCTTCTGAGTCTGTCATTAGTGGGGGTTCCATCGTTCAGAGTCGAGTTGGCCGTAGATCGGTCCTGACTTGCCCCTCTTCCCTAAGGAAGATACGGAAGGGGCTGCCGGCTGCTTCCATCCGTACCCTTGGCCCAAGGCTGTAGTCCTGAAGGGATTAAAAACGTAATTCTTGGGAGCAACCAAACAGCAATTGCAAAGTGAGAGTAAAGCAGTTTTCCATCCTTTACCCCCCTCCCCCCCCCCAGTAGAAGACTGGTTGTGTTCTCCAGTACTAAAAGGGGATCGAGTTGTGTGTAGGACACTTCCTTACCGCCGAACTTGCCTAGGCGAAGAACAGTAATTCAATGTCCACCTTCCAAGCAAATATAGGAGCCTGCAAGGGCTGCCCTGAGGTAGAATAGTGCTGTGGGTCTGAGGTGGGGTGCTAACTACGCCTACAAGAGTCTTGTGTTACCTGCAAGATCAAAACATCAGTGCTTTCATCTTGCAGGTGCAGGCAAAGCAGAAAGTTTCTATAAAAAAAATTATATCTAATCTATATTTTCCTTTACAGAACTCAGAAACAATGCCGTGCACGAGCCTTGCATTCCGTTTGGCACTTTGTAGTAGTACGAAGCGCACAATATCAACAGCCTTGCGTTCCGTTGGGAAATACAGAATACTTTTGGGCGGTACAAAGAATACGCTCGAACGGAACAATCTGTAGGGCTACGGTGACGCTCGAATGTAACCATTG
>NC_061823.1:21997995-22000495 GCF_019202785.1 Penaeus chinensis | reverse complement strand
CAAACACAAAAGGAAAGCATAAGCACAAATATGAAAAAGTACAGAGTAAAACCGTGAGCAATTAAGCTTAGCACTAAATTGGTGAAAGTATAAAAAAATAATAATAATAACTCTGCAGTCATATTTCAGAACATAGAACTGAAATCCAATTCAAAGAAAGAAACCAACAAACAAAATCATCACAAACTTTATTATCTTGATAAACAACTGCACTATCTCTAAGGTCTGGCTAGGTTCTGAGGTATTTTATCAGATAGTTGTGATTATCATTGTGTGTGAAAGACTAAAAGGTGAAAAGTAATAGTCCATTTCTATAGGTTGATTAACTGACATTGATGGATCAAATGAAGAAAAATATGTTGCAACATCTGTACCTCGGAACCTTCTGTGTGCCTACGTGATACAGTGACTGGCAGATCTGACACCTCTGTTAATGTATTTAGTGCCTTTTATATTTGAAGGATTATAATGTTTTAGATAATTTTACCTAGATTTGCAGTTTCATGTAAGTCAACATTGGTGTTGCATCATCACCATAGTTTCCATTATGATTTTTTTAATGAGATGATTTGTTGTTTCATTTTTCACGCCTGTAACAAAGCCTTTGTATCAGGAGTATCATCGTCATCAGTATTCTTGATGGAACCAAATATTTTTTTTCTAAGCAATCCTGGTTTAGCTTTCTAGTCAGTAAATACTCTACATTAAAATTGTCAAAGGGCTGTAATGATGCTAAATTTTATATCCAACCCTCAACAGCTGGTACATGTTGTTTGCTGCCCCAAACATTTCATGTCACTATACAAATACTTATTTTATCAATTTGCTCAAAGTTGAAGTGTCTATGCTATATTTGTTAAAAAGTTCGTCCAATTCAAAATAAATTTCGCAGTGGCAGTAGCTCCGTTTGGTATAGCACGACCGGAGCATTTATTGATTTTCGTCCTTTTAAGATTATTATGTTATTCCTGTAATTTCCTTATTCTTACCTTCAACCTATTTATGATCTTTTTACATATAATATTGTCTCCTGATAGAGAGAAAGATACAGTGGGCTGAGCTGAAACAATGCAATTACCATTTCCTATCTGCTTTATTTGCCTTTTTTATGTACATTTAGTCGGTCATAACTGAAAAATATTCATAAAATCACTTAAAAATCTAAATATTCGTTATAAAAATCTTATTTATCTAGCTAACGAATATTATTACTTATCTAATTTAAAAGTTCTATAGATTTTACATACCGTTACTTGGTTTATCGTCATCAGGCATGACCCCCGCCCTTTTTCTCCAATTAGCCATGGGAAAATTTCTTAAAATCGTCTTCTTGTAAAGTCGGTGATACTGTATGATATTACATATCATAATATGATCTTGTGATTTATTATATGAAGAAATATATGAAAATATACAAATCTATAGGTTATATTTTAGAAATATAATATAAACAGTGAACAAATGACACTCTAATTTGCAAGTTGTATCCTATTAACTTCAGGATACATAATTCGATTTTTTATAGTATATGAGTTCATGTCTCTCATTGTAAAAAAGGTGTATGTGTGTGTGTGTGTGTGTGTGTGTGTGTGTGTGTGTGTGTGTGTGTGTGTGTGTGTGTGTGTGTGTGTGTGTGTGTGTGCGGGTGTGTGTGTGTGTGTGATACTTCTATACGCATTAATAGTTTTAGATCTACATGCTGTATAAGCTGAGTATCGGCCTGTAATCTGTTCAATTTATAGATGCATTAAAGTGATATTTCAGCCACTTTATCTGAGAAAATTGAATGATTTATAGAGGCATAATGCCTTAAGAATATCAAGTGAAGTTATCAGTTTACCTACATCTTTTCTCACAAATGAACAAAGACGGTATTCATGTACATAACTAACTAACCAAGAGCAAGATCTTCAGTCTCAGAAATCTGTTGCCGATGTCACATTAAGGTGCAGGTTGTGGTTGATATAACAAAACATACAAATGAAATAGATACGCACAAACATTACATTAACATAAACATAACCAGGGCATAAAAAGGCAGTTACAAGGAAGTTAAGTTAATGATTATGTCTTCAGTATAATAATATAATCACTTGAACAATTACTTGTCTTGAAACGAATCATTATTTCAATAAAAATATAATGCCATAAATAAAAATCACAAATATCTTAAACAAGTATATACTACTAGATGTGTCATGTAAAAATGAGCTTAAACTTATTTTTTCCTTATCTTATAACGGAATATGCCACATTAAATGCCATGAGAATCTGAGCCAATCATTGGAAATCCACTATCTTAATTACAGGAATTATAACACATACTGCTGCCACGACCCCCTCCCTTCCCCTGGTCTATAGTATCACAATATTTGATATTTAAGACTTAAGACTAAATATTGGTTGAAAAATAAATTATTTCGTTTAACACTTTGGGTATGGAGTAATTGCCATAGTATTAGTTGTCAAAATGTGTCCCAAAAAGGGACTTGTTGCTTGT
>NC_061823.1:21967995-21972995 GCF_019202785.1 Penaeus chinensis | reverse complement strand
TATATATATATCTTTCTTCTTTCTTTGTTGGATTTCTTGGCTATCAACCATCGGCATGTGGTCAAGGTTATTAAGCCAATGGATCCTATTTATTCTATCAATCTATATAAGGTCATAAAGTTTTGTCTCCCTTAAAAAAGTGATTACTTTACTGATGATTTTTTCATCATCTGATAGTATATTTGATATTGAATTTTTTTTTATTTTTCATTCAAAAACATTTTTTTAGTGATTGTCTTTGGTTGGTGTAAAGTGTACAGGCAATCAAGATGTGGGGTAATGTTGCAGTGGGGGCACTGGGGAGGGAAAGTTCTCTCGATATAGGGAGTGAGGTGGGTGAATCTTGAAGCGTTGACCCTAAGGCGGGCCAACACCACCTCCTACCTTCTTATTTTCCTGTGGGATGTGTCCCACAGGTCTATAGTTTGTCTGATTTTATTTGCCACAGGAGATGTATTTTTGCTTTTATAAGAGACACAAAACATCTGAGATCTGTGTCCAGATCGCCAGTTGACCCGGCAAGTTTGTCAGCCTGTTCATTACCATGGATACCAGAGTGACCTGGTACCCATATTAGCTTGATTGATTTGTTGGCACCGTGTAACTTACGAATGATATTACCCAGCAGTTCATTTTTAGTGGTTTCTAAGGATTTAATAGCTTTAAGTGAACTTAATGAATCGGAAAAAATAACTATTCTATCGTGGGTCGTCGATAGTGCAAAATCAATGGCTTTATCAATGGCAAAAAGTTCAGCAAGAAAAATCGATGTATGATTCGGCAGTCTAAACTTTAGTTCACATTCAGTCGACCCGCACCTACACATTCATCTGTCTTGGAGCCGTCGGTATATATATGAAAAAAAGGGAGATGTTTAACAAGGATCTCTCTGAACCTCTGGCGTACCTCAGCCATGGCCTTGGCTGATGGAAGCCAGGCTTCCATAATTGAAAAATTGGGTGTTTCCCATGGCGCTATATTTGACTTAACCAGGGTATCGATGGTAGAGAGATCTATACCGGCTTTCTCGACGAGGTCGTGAAGTCTCGTGGCAAAGGGCCTAATGCCTCCATTGCCATTAGGGTGGCTCGGGTCTCGAGCCACCTTTGCGGCATAGGTCAGTGCTAACTAGCCGCGTCTGAGTCGGAGGGGAGGTACTCCTGACTCCACCTCAAGACGCTCGATCCGAGTACGTTTCAGGGCTCCAAGACACACACGCTAACATGCATTCTGCACAGCATCCAAACCTTTCAAACTTGTTTTCGATGCCGAGCCATACACGATTGACCCATAATCTACTTTAGACCCAATCAGGGCTTTATATACCATTAGCAAAGACTGTCTATCAGCTCCCCATTTATTACAAGAAATGCACTTAATAAATTTAGTGCTCTTTGACAATTTTTCTTTAACTGACCAATGTGGTCTTTCTAATTGAATCTACTATCAAAAAGTAGCCCAAGAAATCTTGCAGAATTTTGAATAGGTATTGGGTGGTTGTCTAGAGTTAGCCTGATGTTCGGCTTCCTCCTACGTGAAAAAAATACCCCAATACTCTTTCTAATGGAAATCTTAAAACCCCTCTGGAGGCCCCAGTTATGAAATCATATCCAGTGTCAATTGGATGCGATTTGCTGAGAATTCAGCATTATTGCTGGAATGCCATAATGCACAATCATCAGCGTACAGTGAGTATTTAAGATTCCGAGAATGAGCTGGTAAGATGTCATTTATCATACATAGAAATAAAGTTAGTGACAAGACACTTCCTTGTGGGACCCCGTTTGCCTGGACAAAAATGTCCGAAAAAGTGACATTGTCAGAAAACAATTTGACAGAAAACGTTCTGTCAGAAATGAAATTTTTAATAAAACAAGGCAAGTTTCCACGTAATTGAATATGCCTCTTGAATATGACTGTCCAGCTTTACTAGTTGATCGAGAGTTTGGCGTCCCTTTCGGAAACCGCACTGCTCGTCAACTAGTAAATTACTGGAATTTAAAAAATGCAATAGCCTACTATTAACAATTCGTTCCATGACCTTGCATAAGCAACTTGTCAACGCAATTGGGCGGTAGGAGATGGCAAATCTGGGATTACCCCCTCCTTTCAATATGGGAATGATGTGGGCAAAGTGCCATGAGTTTGGAAAAGTGTGACTTTTCCAAATTTCATTGTACACTTCTAGCAACTTAATCATGGCATCATGAATAAGATGCTTTATCATCTCATATCGACTCTCATCGGGGCCTGGGGATGTTCCTCTACAGGCTTCTAGGGCTCGGACAAGCACATCCATTGTAAGATCTTGGTTGTAATCAAAGTCATCTCCTGTGGCAAAGTGAATTGGTTGCAGCTCAGCCACTTCCTTGATGGGCAGGAATGCGTGGTGGTAATTTGCTGAGCTGCTTGTAAGAGAGAACTGCCTGGCGAGTGCATTAGCAATGTCTCTAGGTGAGTCGATGTTATTTCCCTCTTCAATGATGTTATTAATTTTGAAAGATGTTTTTTTCTTATTGATTTTATTGATTGTGGACCAAACCTCTGATATTTTGGTATTGCTATTTATTGTAGAGACAAAGCTCCGCCAGGAGTCTGTTTTTGCTTGTCTTATTACTCTACGAGCCCTAGCTATTGCTTGTTTGTAATTGCAAAAGTTCTCATTAGTGATGCTATTTTGGAAAAGCCTGTAGGCCTTATTGCGTCGGCAAAGCGCCCTGCGGCAATCTGGTGTCCACCATGGAACTCTATGCTTAACGCTATCTGTCGAAGTTTTAAGAATGGATAGCAAAGCTGCTTCTATAATCGAATTCTGAATATTGTTTACTTTATCATCAAAGGTTTCTCCAACAAGTTCGAGCTTGACGCTCCTTGTGAAGGCGACCCAGTCTGCTCTTTTTACGTTAAATTTAGGCGCTGAAGGCGTTCTCACTGTGTCACATGAATATTTAATCAAAATAGGAAGATGATCGCTTCCCAATGAGTCGTCAATGCTGTGCCACAGGCACTTGGCTGCTACTGATGATGAGACCGGTGATATGTCTATAAAGCTCAAATTCCCGGTATTATCGTCCACCCGCGTGGGACTACCATCATTCAGGACTAAATCAGACTCGTTAATCAGTTTAACTACTTGCTCACCTCTACCATCCATCCGTAGGGAACCCTATAACGTATGATGAGCATTAAAATCACCTAAAATTACATTATTTTGTGTCAGACGTTCCTGAAGAGCAAAAAGCTCATCATAGATTATCACTTTATCAGGCGGACAATAAACTGAACATATAGCCAGATACGTGCCATTAGTTTTAACTTTGCATGCGACAAACTCCAAAGTAGAATCAATAGTCACTTCTGTAAAAGGGAGGCTTTGGTGGATGTACATGGCGACTCCGCCTCCACCCCTACCCCCACGATCCTTCCGACATAAATGGTAGTTCCTGAGCGATACGACCTCGTCAGAGACGAGGTTTGTCAAATGAGCATAGGACGAGGCTAATAATTTAAGGTCATTTACTTTAGATCTAATACTTCGACAGTTCCATTGTATGATGGTTGACGCGATGATTACGTTTTATGGGGTTTGGAAGTGCCTTGTCCACCTATTTTTATTTTCTTTTTATGGGAGGGAGGCGCCTCCTCTCCCTCGCTTCCCGGAGACCTCTCACGGGATGGTTTGGAGACAGAAGCCTCCATGTCCTGCACCTCCTGCCGAGGGTGACGACTGACAGACTGCGACCTGCTTCTCTCTCGAGAAACCGATCGCGAGCCAGACGAAGTCCTCACAGGAGTAGCCCGGACGGGGAGGTGCGCTTCGGACTGTGATTCGGTATCATCCTCCTTATGTTGTTTAGGCTGGGTTGATGCAGCCATTTGATCAACAAATTTTGTCAGTTGATAAACTTTAATATTTAAATCTTTAACGGTTTGTTTGAGTTTGGCAATTTCCTTATCCTTAGCTGCAAGCGGTTGACTGACATCACTTGTACTAGGGGTATTGCTAGTTACCGCTGCAGCATAGGAAGTATCGGGTTAGTGTGTCAAACTTTCCACTTTCGTCTTAGCTTCAGTATAACTAACTTCATGCTTTCTCATATATGCCAATGTCTCAGTCTCCTTCTTCAGGATGCTGCACTCGGCAGAACCTGAATGATGGGGACCTTCACAGTTAGCACATTTGGAAATTTTGCTAGTACATGTGATGGTGTCATGGGCTTCAGCACATTTACGGCAAGTAAATTTAGTTGAATCTTTGTCAATACATCTTGATGAGGTGTGTCCGAATTTTTGGCATCTATTACAATGCATTGGTTTTTGGACATAAGGTCCAGTTTTCGTTCGCACATTCCCGTCCTTCTTGGTCATACAATGAACGTCCACTACGTCTTGGTCCCTCATGCTCTCAAGAATTTCACTTTCTTCCATCGTCCTCAAATCCCTGTGAAAGATTACTCCCTTACAGGTACTTGGGCCAATAGGAATAGTTACTATAACTCGAATATCATGAATTTGCGTCAGCTTAAATAAATCCTTAATCTGGGAGTTGTATTGTACTTTAACAAGGAGGCTTCCATCTCGCAATTTTTTGACAAAATCAAAATCGCCGTCCACTTGACCATCAAGGACCTTTTTGATGATAAAGGGGTTCACGTTCAAAAGTGACTGATTTTCATTCACGCATTTTACATTCGCGAACCTTGCATTCTGGGTGGGGATTTTGAAAGTTGGTCGTCTCGTCTTTTCATTAGTGGGGATTCCGTTCACGGTCGAATTAGTCATAGAATGGTCATGAGTCGCCCCTCCTTGAGGAGGAGAAGGGGTAGCCGGGGTATCAGTCATACTGGGTATCGGACCAGGTCCGACCCCTTTCCTCAAAAACATAGTCCTGAAGGGACAAAAACCTCTTAACTTTAGTTATTAACCTAACAGCAATAGGTAAGAGAGTAAGGCAGTTTTTCGTCCTCTACCCCCCCAGTGGAAGCCTGGTTGCGTTCTCC
>NC_061823.1:21950495-21952995 GCF_019202785.1 Penaeus chinensis | reverse complement strand
TTCCTTGATGGTAGAATTCGAAATTTTAAATTTTTCAAAACTGCAAATCCTTATAGTATAAAACGTATGTGAAGAATGTTTTCGTTTGTGCTTATACTAGTGAGGAATCTGATTGATAGACCTACATAGTTATGTAATTATAGTGTGATACAGATAGGCTGCTGAATCAGCAAAAGGTGACAAGTGACTGTTCTGTCAACCTGGGTATGAGGTGGCATTATACCATCCATATAGCAATAGAGATGTTCTTAGTAAAAAAAAATATATATATCATCTTAGTACTCTTCTAATCCTGTAAAATTGTGAATTGTTCGCCAAGAGTTCCAAGTTAGCTTAAAGGAACAATGTCACTCCCATATACAAGAAACATAGTAATAGATGACACAAAAGTAACACCAAGTTCAGGAAATACACACAGCAGGTTGACAGATAGATGATAAGAAGAAGATCTTATCAGAGGGTGAAGGGATGGTCCACAATAGGATTGATAAACGTAATGTCACCAACACTGTATGACGAAGCAGATATAGACGGAGCAGGAAAGAGGAACAAAATGGGGAAGAACAGAAAGTTATCGACAGATGTGACTGAGCTATAATAACTGCTCTGGAAAGCAAAAACTTGGCCTAGAACGTATAGCATTCCAGTATTAATGATAGAGAAGTTGAATTTACGTTAGTTTTAAAGCCATTTAATGAATGGGTAGACAGAGTATCGTGTTTTTATTATTCTTTTAATAATAAGAGAAGGTGCGAAGTAACAAAAATCTAAATCGGAAGTAGAAACCTAGTAAAATATGAAACTAAATTAGGAAATGGAAATAACTGGTACGCCTTTAAAAAATCTCAGGAAGAAAGTAGTACCACCAATCAAGCTCACGAAGCCTACTTGGATCTCACTATAACGTAATATGATATTATTTACGCTGACATCAATGTGTCAGTGAATTAAGGGTGATCATATAAGACTGATGGATCATATTGTTAATAAAAAAATCTTAAGCTAGCTAAAAAAAAAAAAAAAAAACACTTCCTAAGCCACGCAATTCTGCACTGATAACTCCTTAGATCAAATTTTCGATCAAAATTTAGAAGATAGAAAAGTTGGGGCAGTACCTTATCGCTATTTTGTTTTAGAACATTTCTAACTTCTAATATTGCAGACTTCCGTTCATCCTCAAATATTTGATCTAAGGAGTTATCAGTGCAGAAATGTGTGGCTTAGGAAGTGTTTTTTTTTTTTTTTTTAAGCTACCCCAAGATCAGTTTTTTTTTTTTTTTTTTTTTTTAGATTTTCAGTTTCTTTTAGTGATCAAATGAGTTTCACTTTTATTTTTATTTATTTTATTCAAAAACAAAGTTTCTACGACCAACGAGGTGATATAAACAAGGGTTTTGTCGCCGAACTCTCTCTTGGGTTGTGCTCGTCTGATCAGCAGTGGTTCACGGAGCGTCCGGCCTCACTGGACGCCTCCTTGGTGTGGTTTTTGAGTCTACGAGAGAGAGATGAGTATATTTTCATTGTTTAAAAGAGGCCAGTTAGGATGTGTTATGTGCATTGTAAACTTTGAGAATAGACGACTGAGGGATCTCGGGTTTTCCTTTTCATGTTTTCAGTTACGTTTTATCCTTTCTTTCGTTCTTTTACTTTTGTTTTATTTCTTTCTAGATACTTTTAAGGAAAAGTGTGGACACTATGAAAAAGCATAGTAAATATAAAAGAATGGATATTCAAGTTAAAATGTATAAGATAAATCAAGTGACTGCCTGGGAGTTAAATATACCCTTTTAAAGGGCTTCAGGGTCGTGACGAGCAGGTTGTGCTGTAAGAACACGCCTTTCTACCATTCTGTAAAACGGCCACCCTGTTCGGAAGTCATACTCTGCAAACCGCGTTGAAGTCAGATTGCAACATAGAGGTCCACTTCACTTCAATCGTAATGGTCGTGTGAGTAACGCGTGCGTAATTTCTCGGTGCGGCAGGGCGCAGAATTCCTTCGTTTACGACTGTGAGCACGGCTTAAATTAAACTTACATTGATAAAAACTATGTAATATATATATATATATACATACAAACATACATACATGTATATATACATATATATACATATATACATATATATACAAAGATACATATATATACACACATATATATACATACATATGTATACATATATACATATATATACATATATATATACATATGTATGCATATATATACATATAAATGTATATATATTTATATGTATATATATTTATATGTATATATATATATGTATAAATATGTATATATATATCTATATATACACATATATACATATACATATATACATAATACACATATATATACATATACATATATACATAATATATACACATACATATATATACATAAACAATTATATAAAATGCGCACGCGCGTGTGTTGGTGTATTATCTTTTTTATTATTGTTATATTGTCTTTCTTTACCTATTATACTCATTAATTATTTCAGTACT
>NC_061823.1:21940495-21945495 GCF_019202785.1 Penaeus chinensis | reverse complement strand
CACTATAATAATAATAACAACAATAAGAATAATTTTAATGATAATAATGATAATAAAAACAGTAACAATAAGAATAATAATAATAATAATAATAATACCACTAATAAAGATAATAGTAATGATAATAATAATAATAATACAAATAATAATAATAATAATAATATTATTATTATTATCATTACTATTATTATTATTATTATTAACATAATAATTATCATCATTATTAATGTTATTATTATTATCATTATAATTGTTATCATTATTAATATTATTGTTATTACCATTATCATTATCATTGATATCATTATCATTGATATCATTATTATCCTTATTATTATTTTATTATTATTGTAGTTATTATTATTGTGATAGTAATAATAAGAACAGTAAAAATAATAGCAATGATAATAATGATCTTAACAATAATGATAACAAGAACAAAAACAATAATAATAGTAGTAATAATAATAATGATAATAATGATAATAATAATAATAATAATAATAATAATAATAATAATGATAATAATAATGATAATGATGATATTGATAATAATAATAATAATAATCGTTTATGTTCATAATAATGTAAGGATAATAACACTACTACTACTACTGATGATAATAATAATAATAAAATAATAATAATAATGATGATAATAATAATGATAATAATAATAATGATAATGATAACAATAGGAACAATAATATAAATATTGATAATAATAATGATGATAATAATAATAATAAAAAAACACCATAATAATGATAACAACAATAAAAATAATTTTAATGATAATAATGATAATAAAACCAGTAATAATAATAATAATAATAATAATAATACCACTAATAAAAATAATAGTAATGATAATAATAATAATAATATTAAAAATAATAGTAATGATGATGATAATAATAATAATAAAAATAATAATAATATTATTATTATTATTATTATTATTATCATCATTACCATTATTATTATCATTACTATCATTATAATTATCATCATTATCAATGTTGTTATTATTATCATTATAATTGTTATCATTGTTAATATTATTATTATTACCATTATCATTATCATTGATATCATTATCATTGATATCATTATTATCATTATTATTATTGTATTTTTATTGTAGTTATTATTATTATGATAGAAATAATAAGAACAGTAAAAATAATAGCAATGATGATAATGATCTTAACAATAATGATAACAATAATAATTATTATTATCATGATTATAATTATTATGATGATGCTAATAATAATAATGATAATAATAGTAATAACAACAAAAATAATAATAACAATAACAATAATAATAACTAGTAGTATTTGTATCATTATCATTATCATCATTATCATCGTCATCATTAGTAGCACTGTCATCATCTCTATTATCTTTGTAATTGTTTATTATTTTCATTATCATCGTTATCATTATCATCATTATCACGGTTTTTACCATTATCATCATATTGCTACTGCATCATCATTATCATAAACACCATATTATCATTACTTTTAATTTTACCAGTCACAGTAGTGTACTGATGTACGAAATTTTCTGTCTCTCTCTCTCTCTCTCTCTCTCTCTCTCTCTCTCTCTCTCTCTCTCTCTCTCTCTCTCTCTCTCTCTCTCTCTCTCTCTCTCTCTCTCTCTCTCTCTCTATCTCTATATCTATCTCTCTCTCTCTCCCTCCTTCTCTCTCTCTCTCTCTTTTTCTCTCTCTCTCTCTCACACACAAAGGCAAAAGGTATTATAATTGTATGATTATATCTGTAAGGAATTATCTCTGATATAACTATAACAGCGCTGTTATACCCATGGTGAAACCAGACACGTAAGTTAACAATGTACAAATGAGTTTACAATTAACTGTCAAAATGATATAAAAATGCAAGCAAAAGCATGATGTAGTGCAGGGTTGTGCGTGGCGAAAGCCGTCCTCCCGAGGTTGCAGAGGAGCAGCAATGGTCGAAATAAATTTGGTAATAATGCAAGGCAGCTCGCCAGGTAATGCAGCATCCGGCCGACTAGAAGATGAAGCGGAGGGGATCGCGCCGAGGCCACAGATCGAGAACATGACGTGACAAGATTTCAGGAACCGAAGTGAATAACATAGGCAAATGACGCGCACAAATGCAAATGGCTTAGTTATCTTTTTCGAACTGGTGAGATAAGCTACTAAGAGTGGTGATACGGGAGGTGATTTACCTTTAGTATAGTTATTTAAAGAATATTACAGAAGCGATTCAGGTCTTAAGACTCTAACGGTCATCCCATAAGCCTTCTGTCAGAAAAGTATTCCAAAATCAACGGTCTTGAGAGAAGATAAGGAATGGAGGGGGCAGTAAGCTAGACAACTGCTTCGGTGGAGTTTGGATCATTAGTTAAAGTAGGCCCGGGAAAAGCGCAGGAAGAAAGCAGGAGGAATCGAAAGGGGCGGTTGCCTCGTAGCAGGATGTAGGAGCTTATTCACTATGAACGCTAACTTTAAACGAAAACTCTACAGGGAAGCTTACAATGAAATGCTGTATTTCAAGGATAAATTTTAAAATGAGGACACTCAAGCGATCAAAGACGATCTGTACCGTCCGGATTCAGTATCAACGCTTGGGAAATAACGCTCAGTGAGACTAAGTTTGGAGAGCAGGCAAATGATATGCGCAACACTATTACCAAGCCTTCAAAGAAGACGGTTTTAGCACCGTGCAAAAATCAGAATGCACTTAGCCCCATGACAGGAAATCGGGCTTGTTGGGTAATTGGAATCGGAAGATAGATCATGGAGGCAACTAAAGACGATGTCCGAGAGGCATCGGCGAATCTTCAGACATGCTGCCTGTGCTGGAGAAACTGTCCAAGCGGTGGGGCATATTCGGTAAGGGGGAATATGAAGCTTCGTTTCTGGTCGGGGCTCTTTTAATTCAAAGCATAAAAATCAAATAAATCAAGTAATAAACAGTTCTTCATAATATCCCCTTAAAATGCTCCACCGTCACCCCACACATCGACAATACACACAACGTCGGAACAGTCTTGCCTCTTAGTAATATCAGAAATGGAAACCTACTTCCAGATCATGCGAAGTGAAGGGGCAGCCGAGGGCGAGCCAGTAGTCATGTATGCACGGGAAATATTAGAGAGGACGTCGGTTAAGACACCGCCAACGTCAAGTAAGAAGCGTGCAATGGGATCTAAAAAAGAAATGAGATTATGGCGAGGCTCGTAGATAAAGCAAGCTGTTTCCCAGATCAGCGCGGCCATGCCTTACAGATTATTATTACGGGCATCAGGCTGTTACATCCACCCGAGAATTCAAATTCGAGTATGCCAAATACGAAATAGATGACGGGGTAAAATGACTATTAGACAGTAATGCCAGCCCCATTCAGCCCAACACAGATTTTACCTACGGGCGTAAAAGATATATTCACTCCAGCCCTGTGTCCATGTGTGTGAATAGATATGTGTGTGTTTATTTGCACTGTGAATATATTTGTCATTACTGCCTCAACGTTATGCATAAACCTATCAATATGAATGGCCATTATATGATCTATATAAGGCAATGTTTTCCTTTTCAATTGTTTCCAGCACAGTGTAAAATATATGCTGCTGAGCTTGCAATGAGCATTTTCAGTATATTTGATATGTGAAAGTATGTACATCGAATGAAATAAATAGTCAGGAAAATCACATGAGGTAAAATTTTCTGGTAAAATTGTTTGAAGTAAAAACAATTTCAGGTTAACATGTTATCATCAGTAGTATTACGATATTGATATGTAATCGGCTGCAATCTTATCCATTAATTTTTTTAATGAATCAGATGCAACTTCTGCCCATTACTGGTATCGTTATGATAATTTTACATCCGTTATATAAGAACACAACAGAGAAGCTCTTTTGCATACCCTGTCTGCCCCTCCCCCACCCCCTCCTACACTTTCACAAATCGGAAAATCATAAACAAACTGATATAAAAACAAATAGCTGCTCAAGTATAGAATAAAATGGTCGAATGTATAGATTGTTGAGCGAAAGGGAAGGAAATGGAAATAGAGATATGGAAAAAACACGAGAAAGAGAGAGAGAAGGAGGGAGGGAGGGAGGGAGGGAAAGAAAGAGGGGGGGAGGGGGAGGAAAAGAAAGAGAGAGAGTAGGGGGGGAGGAACAGAGAGAACGCACGGGGGAGGAAGAAAGACAAAACATGTAGACAAACAGATGCTGAAATAGAGAGACGGAAACACACACGCACACACACACACACACACACACACACACACACACACACACACACACACACACACACACACACACACACACACACACACACACACACACACACACACACACACACACACACACACACACACACACACACACACACACACACACACACACACACACACACGCACAGCGATAGAGAAAGAGAGAGAGACAGACAGACAGACAGATAGACATACAGAGAGACAGAAACGGAGATAGAAACGAGAAACACACAAATACATGTATACCTTAATGAACGAAATCGAGAACGGCGCTGTTGATGATCCCGGGAGCGAATTAACCGGACACAAGAGGCGCTGCCACTGAAATGATAATTAAACTCCGAAAATGCGAGCTGCTGTGCCCCGCCGGCATGTTGATGAAGCAATATCGTTCAGCTGTCAATATTATAAGTTACTCAACTAAAAGCGCGTCAGAGTTGGTCCGGCTTTGCGAATTGTTATGAAAGTTGTTGTTTTATGTTTTTTCTCTCTCTCCTCCTCTCTTTCTGTTTTCATTTTTATTTATTTATTTGTCTTTGTATTGAGTTGCTGTTGTTGTTATTTTTTTATTCCTGAGGAAGGGATAGAGAGGGAGGGAAGGAGAGAGAGAGAGAGAGAGAGAGAGAGAGAGAGAGAGAGAGAGAGAGAGAGAGAGAGAGAGAGAGAGAGAGAGTGAGAAGAGAGAAGAGATATAGGGATAGGAGCAGAAGA
>NC_061823.1:21915495-21917995 GCF_019202785.1 Penaeus chinensis | reverse complement strand
GCATCCTCAACATAAACCTCCCAGTGGGGTGCAAGATCATCTCGTATGCAGGCGATCTCGCTATCACCTCCACTGGACCACGCAGCCAGAATAAAGCCCAGCGTTGTCTGGACCTCGTGTCAGAGGAGTGTTGTAGGACAGGACTAAAGATCTCTGCAGCCAAATCCAAAGCCATGGCTCTGAGACAGAGAGTTCGAGGCACAAGACTGAAAATCCAGGGAGTGGAATTAGAATGGGTCCAGGACTACCTATACCTTGGGGTAAGGATAGACCGGACCCTCTCCTTCCATAAGGAGGTCCAGTACCTGGTTGACCGAACCAAAGCAAGACTGTCTGTCATGAAAGCAATGACTGGGAGACGCATAGGGGCCAGACACAAAGTACTAAGATCATTCTATGTACATGCTGTCCGGCCCGTTGTGGACTATGCCTCAGTCGCTCTAATTGCCGCAAAGAAAAAGCACACAAACAAATTAGAGACAGTCCAAAAGGAAGCTGCCCGGATCATTCTGGGTGCCCCGAGGTGGACGAAGGTCCTCACCCTCCTGATGGAGGCAAACCTTCTCCCCCTGGACTCACGAATCGATCTAATGGCAACACAATTCCTGTCAAAGGTCATCCAGGCTCCCAGGAACACAAGCCTAAGACAAAAAATAGTCAGACGCCTCGAACAAGACAACAAGCTCTTTGCAAACAACTCCTGGCTGTCTCATACAGCCAGGATGTTGATACGCCATCAGCTCAAAGAACAGCTTCTTGCTAAGGGCATGAACTCCCCCCACCCCGACTTTGCCGAAGCCCTGCCGTGGGCACTGAGCCTGATAGAGTTCAACATAATGAGCCTGTCAATGAAAAAGAGCCTATACCCATGCCTAGCCTAAAGGCAGAAACTCACAGGGTCATTGCAGCCATCACTCCTCCGGGTAGTAGAACACACTACACGGATGGATCAGTCGATCCCTTGAGGGATGCCACGCGATCCATGAGGGTAACAGACAAGGCCTCCTCGCTACAGGCAGAGGCAGTTGCAATCTTGGGAGTCCTAGGCCACGCGTCCCTAAGGGAAGGACACGTGGTCATACACACAGACTCCAGGGCAGCCATTGACTGTCTCCAGCACAGCTCACCCACAGACAACATCTACCTACTGACCACGATTCTCACAATGGCACAGAGAATTCTTGCTCAGGGTAGAAGAATTATCATCAACTGGGTTTCAAGCCACATCGGCATCAGAGGGAACGAGCTTGCTGACAGACTAGCCGTCGCGTCGCCTTGGTCGGTCGTACCTTCCTACTGCAGCTCCACAGAGAGGAAACGAGAACCTCCCCCTCGGCCAGCTGGTACTCAGACGCCACAGGCTATGAACCACTGGCACTCTCTGAAGTAAGCAACAGAGGTACTGAAGTCATTCTTCTCAGAATGCGCCTAGGTTACCACTGTGCATGGCAGATTATCCCAACAATCGAACGCGATGAAAGATGCTGCAAGCACTGCGTCGAGCCGAACGCCACACTAGTCCACTACCTAGAAAATTGTGACCATACACAATTCCTGAGACAGGGACCGCCCACAACAGCCGCCGTGCTGCTAAAGAGGCTATGCGAAATGCTTACACCATGGCAGCAGGGGCGCCTGCTGGCAATCCCGCCGCCACGGTAAGCACCGAGTGTCAGACAACTCAATGAGACAGCCGTAAAAAGCTGACACAGGCCGGGCCATATTTAGAAGGCCCGGGCGAAGCTAGAACTTCGCAAACCATAAAGAAGAAGAAGGTCAGAGAGAGTCCTTTTAGAGAGTCCTGCCGACCGCTTCGGGTCAGGCTGGCTCCAGCCGCGCCCGCCCTCCGGGCAGACCAAGCACTAAGCCTTACCAAAGACTTGTATCCGTGTGAATATCTGTGTTGCTTACGCTCTCAATAAAAGAGGTTACGCCAACCGTCCCTTTCACTACTCCTGCTAAACCATATGTTTAAGGTTTTAATAGCCTTTACATAAGTGGTAGCAGCGGGGTAGTTGCGTCCTTTAGGCACGCAACAATGGACTCACAGTCTCCGAAATCTGGTTATCGTTCGGACCAGTCGCTCCCATACAAGCAAAAGTCTTCAGAACCCATTGTGAGTACATATTTGGGCCATTTTTCCTTTCTTTTATCTTCCCCATAAATGTGTTAAGCTGTATGTGCAGTTACGCTCACAGTTGTTACGTTAAAGTGCTAATTGACAGCAAATGGTACACTCTCCACTGCTGACCTCAGATCACATTACTGTGTGATCAACGGTATGGGTTCAGACAACAGGAATATCGTTCATTTATTACGTATTTGTTTATTTTTTCTCGTGATTAGAGAGTATATTGTTTCAATTGCAACTAATTCAGCGCGTTCATGATTTTACTGTTTTCATGAATATCATATCATTAATATTTTATCACTACTCATATCCCGTCTTGACCTGACCTACGAGTGAAACCTATCAGTACATCTGCTTGAGTGATTGACA
>NC_061823.1:21897995-21910495 GCF_019202785.1 Penaeus chinensis | reverse complement strand
GTCGCATCCTGCATAACTGGCAAGACAAAATGCCCAACACAGTGGTCCTGCCTCATACTGGCCTCCTAAGCATAGTCATCCTTGTAAAGCAGAGGCAGCTGCGCTGGCTGGGTCACGTGAGTTGCATAGATGATGGTGATATTCCAAAATATATCCTATGTGGCAAACCGGTGATAAGAACAAGAACCAGTCCCCCCCCCCCCAATGCAACATGTCTCTTTGGTCCCTTATTCCAAACGAGACAGATGGCCTCATCCTAGCCTAAGTTAGGTCAATCAGCTGGTCTCCTTTGGGAGGCTAGGGTCAAACAGTTATGGCACCGTTGGCATTCACACAGGTCCAGTGAGTGCCGGTCACAATGGCTATTGGCTGCATGTACCCTCTCACCACTCCTGTAACTGTTAGACATAAACTCTAATATACAGCTTCCCCTTGTTGGACCCCATTGTGGGTGGGGGCATGAGAGGTAGAAGATAGATAACACATCACCCAAAAACATATTTATCCATGAGATTGTCCAGCAGATGGACCCTCGTGCTGGCTTCTCCAGGCCTGTATCCAAATTAGGGAGAGCTCTGACTTCCCCTCAGAAGTACTCTGACTGAGATGGAAACACAAGCTGGACCAGCCAAACCGGCAGCTGCTCCCATGACCAAAGACAAGAATCCAAGCCAAAAGGGCGATCCGAAACAACCTAGGCCGAAGACAGACTCTGAGGGAGAGTCTGGACTGCCTAGGTGTTTCCCATAGTTTAGGGTTCCCTCTAAATCTGATGGCTTCGACAATGCCTACCAACTGGTGAGAGCATTGGAGATGCAGAGAAAAAATAGGTTGTCACTCCGGGTTGAGAGAGACCAGGGCATGATCATTGTCCTTAAATATCAAGCTACCCTGAATTTCCTACAGGAAACGAAGGAGCTTAAAGATGAGAGGAAAGTTTGTCTCTCACCTCTGAATCCTGATGACAGGACAGTCAAGATGGTGCTACTTTGCTTCTCATTTTCGTATGATGTGGGTCTGATCACGTCACACCCACAGGTCGTGAGGGCTTCCAGAATGTCGACAGGTAAGACCCCAACCAAGCATGTCCTGATGACCCTAATCATTACCTTTGATTTGAGTAACTGGGGCTCGTACAACCTCAGAAGCTATGTGCCTGAGCCATTTCGGTGCTTCAAGTGCCAGAAATATGATCACCACCAGGCTAGCTGTGAGGCCAAGCCCAAATGTGGTGTCTGTAGCAAGGTACATAAGACCAAGGTGTGTCTTAAGGCATACAATAAAGAACAAAGGGAAACAATGGCCAAATGTCCCAACTGTGCTAAGAGACATCATGCCTGGAGCCTGGCTTGCTCTGTCAGGAAGGAGGCGACAAGAGGTTGCTAAACAGCAACCAGACTTTGAGGAATAAAGGTTTAAAGAACACTGCAAAAGCCTCCTATGAGATGATCGTCTCCTCTTTGAAAGAGACGTTCACCAGGTCAAACCAAGCAGCCACAGCAAACAGACCACAGTCTCAGAGCAGCGATACCCGGCCAATCAGCGAGCCCGCTCCCTCATTGCCAGATACCGCTACCCTGCACTAAGCTCTTTGTTGTGCTTTCGCTTACCGCGTGTTTAGCCAGTTCTCGCTGCCGCAACACCGTTTGACCTTTAAGTAACTTATGTTACTGAGAGCTAAAATAGACAAAGTGACACATAGACAGCTCCGTCAAGCCACCGTGGTCTGCCGCGACCTTGACCAGGCTAAGCTGTGTGTCACTGACCCTCACCACCGGTCATTGATTGAACCACAGGCCCTGAATGATAGTGTAGCTTCGGCTATTATCACTGCCATTCGGTGCCCAGTATTCAATCTCTCTTTGACCTCTTTTTCTGCCCCTGCCTTCTTCCATCTTTTCTTGTACTCTTCCTGGGCCTACGAGAGTTCTTGTGACTCTAGTATTCGCCTGGGGGAGGTGTGCAGCCCCAGTCCCCTTGTAGCAGATTGGGACCAGGGAGCATCACCAAGTACAAAGCCTCAATTCTTGAGAGGTACCGGAGAACTCCGCCGGTTCTTCCTCTTGAGAGGGTCAGGCTGCAGGGTCAGGGAAACCGCAGGTCTCCATAAACCTGCAACTCTAGTGAGTAGGGATAGGGTTAGGTCCCTGAAAAGGGTCTCCACTGACCACCACAGGAACACCCACACGACCTCTACAGCCCCTCCAAGAGGGGACGGGGGTGGGTTTGTAATTCCTGCCTTCCCTTTGGGTCAGTGGCGTAGGCTAACAACAACCCACCACCACCTCATGTCCTCATGAGGATCAAAATCCAATTGACTAATGGGCGACCCTCTTCTTCAAAGAGGGAAGCCCTCCTGCAAGCCCTTTTCGATGCTGAAATTCGGACCTTAAGGGTAATCACCGCCCACGACCACTACCTTATCATCTGTCAAGATGAGAAAAATGCTGAAGATCTTTTCACCACCACATGCAAAGATCTACTTATAAAGAAAGGTTTTGAGCCACAAATGCCACCTGAACTCAAAGCCAAACTCACACTGGTCCTTAAACAGCTCGATAGGGAGCTAGTAAAAGAAGCCCCTGAAAACATCAAGGAAGAGCTGGAAAGACAATTCCCAGATAACCAAATTGGCAACATCTTTGTCATGAAGAACAGATACCTGATGAAGATCCAATTCACGGACCACCAGACTACCGCCAATATCCAAGAAAAGGGGCTATACCTCTTTAATATCTTCATAAGTCCAAGACAAATTGAACCAGAAAGATTCACAACCATCGTTCAATGGATGCACTGCTACCGATATGGACACTTTAAAAACCAGTGTCCAGACAAGGAAAAGAAATTAAAATTGTGCTCAGAGTGTGGGTCCAACACCCACAACTACAGAGACTGTAAGTCTGCCAGCAAAAGATGCCTCAACTGCGGTGAAGGGCATCGAACCATGGCCAACTCTTGCCCCATAAGGAAAGAGGCCATGAAAACAACAAGAGAAGAAAGAGCTAAAAAAGAAGAAGAAAAAAAGGATATTCCCATCAAACGTGTAGCCGAGCAAACTGTAAAACAAACAATAGCCGCCACACAAAACGCATGGCTAAAACCCCTCATTAAAGAAATCAAAGAAGATAAAGAAAAAGATAAAAAAGAAAAACCAATAATTTTGCAACTACCCGATGACCTCTCTGTAGGCATCATGACGGCACTAATACATGCCCACCTGCAAAACATGATGGAGCCAGGACTTGGTTTTAGACACCATGTCAAAAAAGTTTTAAAAATAAATAAACTACCTGATCTTGACCTTGGGGACGGGGATTCCTGGGGGATCTTCAAAGTTCTCCCACCAAACACAATTAATACTACAACAGAAACCATACTCACACAAACCACAATCTCACCACATCACTCCCACCATCCACAACCGGATCTCGACCCACAGGACGAGCCAGAGACCGAACTCTTCACCACACCACAAAGGAAACCAACATCAGCACCAACACCAACACCAAACCCAACACCAACTCCCACACCCACAAACTCACCTGCACGCCCACGCACAACCAACACAGACAAGCAATCACCACAACACCCAAAACCACAACAAAAACAATCAGTCAAACCCAAAACAACACATGTACACCGCAAACACACAGACGATCTTACAGACTCTGAGGTCGATGATCAGTCCCTTCGCCATAGGGACGGTTACGACCTCAACCCCCAAACATACGGCATCCGCCTCTTTTCCATGGAGCCCTTACGCTACAAACACCTAAACAGACAACAACTGGCATACGAAATAGAACGCGGTACAATCAAATGGATATACACTAACACCACATACCAGAACCGCATTCACGAACAAAAAATCACACAACACTTACATGACGGAAACATCTTCATCCAGCCAGACACAATCGAAAAACTCAATCAACAAAACTTCGAACACCTACAGAATGGCTGGTACGATACATCCAAGTAACACCATGGCTGCAATACACACCACATTACACTCACGCCTCACGATCATTCAACATAATGTACACACATGGACATACAGACGAAGACAAGAACTCTGTAACCAGTACAGACAACACGACCCTGATATCATACTCATAAACTCACACTCACTCAAACACCCACAAACAGTAAAAATATACAACTACAACACATACACATCCAACAAAACAAACGAGATCAGTGATGGTATTGCCATTGCTGTCAAACAACACATCAAACACAAAATACTAGACACTTTCACCTCAGAACTCATGGCCATTGAAATAGACACCCCTCATGGACCCATTATCATCGCCACCACCTACATCCCCCCACGCAGACCTTACATAAACCAACCCGACCTCTTCCAGCTCCTGCGACACCGAAAACCAACATACATAATGGGAGACTTCAACGCACACCACAGACTTTTTGGATAAAGAGACACAAATGCCGTCGGACGAGGCCTTGCCTCACTCATCTCCGACGGCAGACTCACCCACCTCGGCCCAGACGCCCCCACTTTCATACGTGCCAACAGCTCCACCACACCCGACATAGTTCTCGCCAACACACAAGCAAACCTAAACTACCACATAACCACAGACGACGTCACATCCAGTGATCACCTCCCCGTGATACTCACACTCTCCACCAACCCAATCATGTTACCTACACCACCCCGAGAGAACCTTAAACATGCAAACTGGGAAGGGTTTAAACAAGCACTTGAACACACACACACTCCAGATCTCGAGGGGCAACCCACACACACCATAGACCACCACCTTAACCAGTGGTACGGAGACATACAGACTGCCCGAGAGGCAAACATTCCTAAAACAACATTCAAAACACTTGCACACTACAGAGAAACACATCGTCTAAAAACACTAAAAATACAATACAGACACCTTCGGGACCTTGCTGAAACACAGGGATGGAACACAGAATTACGCACACGACACAGAGAAATTCAAATACAACTCACCAACGAAACAAAACAAATGAGCAACCAACACTGGGAAACACTCACAAGAGAACTCTGCAACAACATAAAAGATCCTAAGGTCTTCTGGATGAAACACAGAAGACTCATAGGATCGAACAGACAGACGATCACATACATATACAACACCAACAGACAAAAGATAGACACAGCAGAGGAGATGGAAGCAGTTCACAGGGAGTTCTGGCAACAGAACTTCCAAATCTCCCCTGCTGAAAACGCAACATTTGACCCAGACACAGAAGCCGAGGTTACACAATCACTACAACAACTGCAACACCTGACTCTCCCATCACAAACAATATCACTCAACACACTCACACCAGACAACCCCCTATCACACCCCATCACACCAGAAGACATGAGACATGCACACACACGATCACAAAACACAACACCAGGAGCCAGCAACATCAATAAACTTATCATGCAACACCTTCCACCCATCATGCTCACCAGACTACGACACATCTTCAACGCTGCCCTGGCAACAGGACACTTCCCAACCAAATTCAAACATGCATCACTCATCCTCATCCCCAAACCAGGGAAGCCACCTCACGAGATGACCAGCTTCCGGCCCATTTCACTGCTGGAAGTTCCCGGGAAGCTGCTTGAGAGGATTATCACACGCAGACTTCAAACACATCTTGAATACAACAACATACACAACCCTAGGCAACACGGCTTTCGGCCACACAGAGGGACTGGGAGCGCAATCGCCCTCGCTTATGAGGAGATCGCTCTCAGTCTCGCAAACAAGCACCAAACCAACATTATACTTCGAGACGTCACCAAGGCCTTTGATAAGGTCTGGCATGACGGCCTCAAATACAAAATAACACAACTACAACTGCCTCCACACTTCACATGCCTCTTAAGCAACTTCCTGGACAACAGAACAGCCTCCATTCGCCTTGGTTCTTACCAAGGCCCTCTCATCCATCTCAGGAGTGGAGTTCCACAGGGCAGCGTCCTCTCACCCACACTCTACATCCTCTACACTGCCAACCTATCACCCCCAGCACCCTACAGCAATTACATCGCATACGCAGACGACATCACACAAATCATATCACACCCCTCCAAATCCAAAAACATCATGAAAGCAGCCACACAAACAGCCATAAACACGATCAACACCCACGAAAACAAATGGAAAATACAAACAAACACAAACAAATTCACAGTCATACCAGTGGCAAGACGCAACCCACCTCCACTCACAATAAACAACACAGACATACCCTACGCAACCACAGGAAACATGCTAGGCTTACACTTCAGCAGAAACGGTATTCACACACACGCACAACACCGAATAAAACAAGCAAGCACAGCTCTCAAAAAACTCAGACGCTTCTCATACTGCACAACACCCACCAAACTCAAACTCTACAAAACCACTGTAAGACCCATACTCGAATACACACCCATTCCACTGATTGCAATCTCAAAAACACAAAAACTCAAGATGCAATCCATACAGAACAAAGCACTATACTGGATAAACAACACCACTATACCAGACAGAATACGATACAGAATTACCGCACAATCACTACACCAAACATACAACATAGAGCCACTGAATATACGCATACACACACAAAGCAAACGAACCTGGGACCGCATACAACAAATAGACAATACAAACTACGACGACATCATAGACAAACACACAAACACACAAACAAATCACCCGTGGTGGCCCAGGACACTCCCACTTATACACGGAGATCCCCCAGAACCTCTCTACGCGAGCTAAATGTTTTGTTTGGGGGAAAGGCCTCCGATCTGCACGCATACGTGCGCGCAGGTCGAAGGATGTTTCCCACCCCCACAGAAAGCTCTCATTTATATATGTTTATTGATATTTTTTGTATGTAAACAATTTCATTTCATATTTCCTTTTCTTATAAGCCAACGCATAAACCACTTAGGCGAGGAAAAAGCCTCCTGACCGCTCACAGCTTGTGTTGTGTTTGTTTGTTTTTTGTTTATGCTGTGCTCGGTCCGGAGGATGATTTCCACGCGAAAAAATCACTGCAATGCCAAGACCATACCATCACCTTTACCGCCTTCCGCAGCCTATGCGCAACAAAAGACTTCACGCCTCACATTCACATCATCACCCCATCACATCATTACATCATGTTATCACATCATATAACACCACATCACACCACTGCATCATGTCATCACATCACACACTACCACATTCTCCCACAACCTTAACGATTTATGCGTTGGACACACATCAACTGTTGAATGTTTTTAATATCTTCCAGTGTTTTTGTTTGTTATAACCATATGTTCTGTTTACCACAATTCTCGTTTAAATTAAACAAAAGAGTGACCCACTGAACCTCGCTCTCAGCTCCTAGGAGCTGGAAGGGAGGCAGACGAGGGTCTCACCTGCAACAGGCTATCATAGCGGGATCATACCTGCTATGATAATCCCTGGCCGGCGAAAAAAAATTAAAAAAAAAAAAAAAAAAAAAATAAAAAAAAAAAAAAAAAAAACTTGTGGTAGTTTAATTTCTTGTTATTGTTTATATTCATGCTCTTTTACCACACCTGTTTACATTCATGCTTAACCACAATTCTCGTTTAAATAAACAAAAGAGTGACCCACTGAACCTCGCTCTCAGCTCCTAGGAGCTGGGAGGCAGACGAGGGTCTCACCTGCAACAGGCTATCATAGCGGGATCACACCTGCTATGATAATCCCTGGCAGGCGAGAGAAAAAAAAAAAAAAAAAAAAAAAAAATGTTCTCGTTTCTTGTTCTTATTGATATTCATGCTTTTTGTTACCACACTTGTGTACATTCATCTTATTACCATAATTCTCGTTCAAATAAACAAAAGAGTGACCCACTGAACCTTGCTCTCAGCTTCTAGGAGCTGGAAGGGAGGCAGGCGAGGGTCTCACCTGCAACAGGCTATCATAGCGGGATCACACCTGCTATGATAATCCCTGGTAGGCGAAAAAAAAAAAAAAAAAAAAAAAAAAAATGTATATGTATGTTTCTTGTTCTTATTGATATTCATGCTTTTTGTTACCACACTTGTGTACATTCATCTTCTTATTACCATAATTCTCGTTCAAATAAACAAAAGAGTGACCCACTGAACCTCGCTCTCAGCTTCTAGGAGCTGGAAGAGAGGCAGGCGAGGGTCTCACCTGCAACAGGCTATCATAGCGGGATCACACCTGCTATGATAATCCCTGGTAGGCGAAAAAAAAAAAAAAAAAAAAAACTTGTGGTAGTTTAATTTCTTGTTATTGTTAATATCATGCTCTTTTACCACACCTGTGGTAAAAGAGCGTTCTCGTTTATTGTTCTTGTTATAATCATATGTTCTTTTTACCACATTCTTGTTTTAATTAAACAAAAGAGTGACCCACTGAACCTCGCTCTCAGCTCCTAGGAGCTGGAAGGGAGGCAGACGAGGGTCTCACCTGCAACAGGCTATCATAGCGGGATCATACCTGCTATGATAATCCCTGGCAGGCGAAAAAAAAAAAAAAAAAAAAAAAAAAAAAAAAAAAAACTTGTGGTAAATCTTTACTTGCGCTACTTACCATTATCTCTATTTTTCACGCCTTTCTTGCTTACCCTCAGCTTTCCTCATTACTTTTTTCTCATCACTTCATTTCACTTCATTTTTTTTTTTTTTTTTTTTTTTTTTTTTTTTTTTTTTTTTTTTCATATTCCTTTGTTCCTTTCCATCATCATTCTTCCTCACTTACTTTCCAACTCTCTTGTTACCGTGCTCAACCTTCCTCACTCATTTGTTCCCATGTTTACTTTTCTCCTTACCATTTATCCCTATGTTGACATATGAATGAATGAGTAGCTGTGTCAACAACAGTACGATAGGGTACGAAGGGATGATAGGGTCAAAAGGTACATGACATTGATTTTTTTTTTTTTTTTTTTTTTTTTTTCTTCTCACGCTTTTAGACTTTTAATCAATAAAATGTTTTAACAAATAAAGGTGTCTCCTCCATCCAGCCTGGCTCCATTCACGATAAATAAACCACACTCCCGACCAGTTGCAACCAAAACATAAAAACCATGCAAGGGGTATCGCCCCCCTCCTTTTTATCTTATACTTCTTTAATCTTCAGGTAGCTAGCTACCCTTAGCTTTACTTCCCCTCCTTAAACTAAGGATTCCTCCCACTCCTCCCCCCTTTAGTTCCTCAGACCCAAATTGAAAAGGAAGATATGACTCTCCGGTTGACTGCTTTAGTCACTGCAGTAGCAACAACTTTGGGGAGGTCGAGTGAGGAGGTGGAGAAGGCAGTCAGGGTCGCCATGACGGCAATGACCCAGATTGTAGCAGCCCTGAAAGGGAGGAAGCTGGACAGAGCCAAACCAGCCCCTACCCCACCTCAGGACAAAACTACCCTCTGTACTCCAACCCTGGCCAAGCTCTCACAGGCAGAGCTAAAACAAGCTGAATCTGTCCAGTCAGTGCCAGAAAAGGAAAAAAAAAAAAAAAACACACACACAAAGTCTGAAATGAGGAAAACCAAGCCAACAAAACTCAGAGGTTATGCCCAGGTCCGCCGCCATGTCCGCGCTCATTGGACAGCGGGCTCCCCTCGTTCCCTGCGCGCTTACACAGCGCTCGTGTACTTAAGCTGCAGAGCCGCCTGCGAGATCACCATTCCATGATCCTCCAGCAGAACAAGACCACAGCAGCAGCACACAAGGAGTGCCCAGTCCTTAGCCGACTGGAGAGCCTACCGGCTCCCCCGTAGATCTCCAACTTCAGCTTCCATCACCCAGCCATACCTGTGGGCACTCACACCCACACAGTCACTCCCCAAAGAGATAAGACACCAGACAAGATAGTAGATGCCCACATAACCATCTACTATGCAGACACCTGGTACTTCAGTGACAAGATTAAGGAGGTCAACCACAGACTGAACATGGGCAGAAAACAATTCTGAAGACAGGAAAAGTGGCTAGAATGGTGTGTCTTTTGGCCACCATACCAATCCTACAGAGCTGTGGCAACAGATCAGGGGAGCTACCAGCTGCTCAGCCCCAATCAGAGGTAAACAGGCTGGTCCACGAGTTATCTGCAAGAACAAGCAGTAACAGTCTGCCAGCTGAACTGAGGGGCAAACCAAGAATGCTTACAACCAGGCAGATTTGCTCATGTCAGAGAAAGGTAAGCCAAACCCAATAATGTAGATGTTATCTTTTTCTCTGAGGGAACTAAGAAATATAGAAACAGTTCTCGTTCAGCCCCGGCTCTGATGGGATCTCCTACCCCACCATTTCCCACCTAGGACTGGCAGGTGAGCATGCATTCCTGCAACTCATCAACAAAGTCAGGGAAACTTCCACTCCACCCCAGAGTTGGAAGAGGGCTACCATGGTTCCCAACCCAAAATCAGAGGAGCCAGCGAAGTACCGCTTCATCTCTAAGGAGCATGAGCACAGCACACAGCATAGCCTCACTCTTAAGCACAACCAGTACCATCACATCTGTGGTAGTATTCCTAGACCTGGAGAAGGCTTTTGAATTAGCAAGTTCTCTTTCTATTCTGGAGGTACTAATCCAGAAGGGAATCAGAGGATAGCTCTTGGCTTGGATTGGTGACTATTTCAGGAAAAGAACAACCAGAGTCAGGTCATCTATCACAGCACATGCTACTAGAAAATGGAATGCCAAAGGCGGGGGGTCCTCATTCCAGCCCTTTTCAGCACTTTAATCATTTCCTATGCAGACGATCTTGCGATCATCTTCACTGAACCACACTGCATAAACAGAGCCCAGCACTGCCTGGACCTTGTATCTGAGGAGCGTTGTAGGACAGGACTAAAGATTTCTGCAGCCAAATCAAAAGCCATGGCTCTGAGACACAATGTTCAAGTCTGAGTATCCAGTGAATGAACCTAGAATGGGTCCAGGTTTTCCAGTACTTTGTGGTAAGGATTGACCAGACCCTCTCCTCCATGTCAAAGAGAGCAATGACTGGGAGACACATGGGAGCTAGACATAAAGTACTAAGATCATTCTATGTACATGCTGTCCATCCCATTGTCGACTATGTTGTTATCACCCTGATTGCCACAAAGCCAAGACTTAGGGGGAAATGGAGACAGTTCAAAATGAAGATGCCGGGATCATTCTGGGTGCCCCAAGGTGGACAAAGGTCCTTAACCTCCTCATGGAAGCAAAACTTCTCCCCCTGAACTCCCGATTTGATCTAATGGCAGCATAGTTTCTTTCAAAGGTCATCCAGGCACCCAGGAATACAAGCATGAGACAAGAAAATACTCCAATGCCTAGAACAAAATTATGAGTTCTTTGCAAACAGCTTTCTGTCACACACAGTCCAGGGTGTTGATACACTATCAGAGAAAGGAGAAAGAACCAGTACCTCATCCCTAGCCTAAAGGCAGAAGCCGAGAGGGTCACTGCAGCCATCACTCTTCCAGATAGTAGAACCTACCTCACGGAAGGACTAACCCATATTGCAGGCGACGGCAAGAGATGCCACAACATCCATGAGGGTGACAGACAATGCGTCCTCACTGCGCAGAGGCAGTTGTGATCGCCGGAGCCCTAGCCCTAGCCCACACGTCCCTGAGGGAAGGACACATGGTCATACATACAGATTCCTGGGCAGCCATTGACTGTCTACAGAACAACATAACCAATGCCAACATCTACCTCCTAACCATTGTGCTTACCATAAGGCAGAGGATTCTTGCTCAGGGTAGAAGAATAATCATAAACTAGGTCCCCAGCCACATAGGTATCAGAGGGAATGAGCTTGCTGACAGACAAGCTGACATCGGCAGTGGTATGCCCCAAAATCCCATGATCATACAACCAAGCCAAAAAATCTTAAGGCACAGGTCCAGCATCACAGCACTTGCCATTTTCCTGCAGCTTCTGAAATAGCGGTGCCAAAATCATTTTTCACAGAATGAAAATAGGTAACCACTGCGCATGGCAAATCATACAAATTATTGACTATGCAGATAGGTTCTGCATCACTGGTTCTGCATGCTTACATCGTGGCAGCAGGAGCGCCTGCCGGCGAGAGAAAGCCTTCAAAGTGTAGCTGAAGCCAAGCGTTCAAAAATAAGTATTTCACAACCACTAAAGCTGAATCGAACAGCACCTATGACATCTGTGGTCGTGACAGTCATTTCAAATAGGATTCTTCAGTCACCAATGGCGATGCTTCAGGATAGCATGATAGAGACAATAATGCCACCATCGACGACATCGACATAAAAAAAATATATATATAGATATATCGATTTATAATATTATATAGATATATACAAATATATTTATATAAATATATATTTATTAGATATATATATACATATATAAATATATATATAAATAATATATATATATAAATAATATATATATAAATAATATATATATATATATATATGTATATATATAATGGTTTTAAAAAGTTCATGGAAAAAGGA
>NC_061823.1:21885495-21892995 GCF_019202785.1 Penaeus chinensis | reverse complement strand
GTTCCCGCCTCTAAGACGATGACAGAGGTATGGGAGATAGACAAGAGAGTCACGCTCGCACGGCCCAGGCTACAGGTACTCTCTCTCCCAATCCACGGGTTGATTGACTTAAACGAGGGTTATTCTAGCAGTAAGCCAGAGATCCTTGGCGGAAGACTACTTGCTTAGGATAAGCCTTGCTGCAGGCATAGAGAGAGGCCGTAGTCGAGCCTTTATTTTTCTTTGTTGGTTTAACCTTACGGTGTTTTACGGTGACGGGCGGAGGATTCGAGGCAGCCCTCTTTTGTAAGATAAGTTATGTGTGCACCAGCAGTATATGCCGGCTTTGCTATATTTCTATCATCTATGTGCATATATCCAAGCTCGTTTATTAAATATTAGTTTTATGTGTTTGTTTGTTTGTTTTCCATAGTGATGTTCTTTTAAGCAAGGAGTTGTGCCCAGGCTCCTTTTGATTTTCCAAACGGGGAGTGTTAAGTTTGAACATTCACGGAAGTTGTAAAACCCCGTTGTATAAATTAAAGTAGCATTAGGGAATCAAAAGGGTTCGACATATGTTAAAATAATGATGAATGCTACAGGATGTATGTAAATTTCACGAACGATATCTATCCCAAACCCGCCGTGCCCTCGGAGAGTGCTTACCGCTCGGCCCGCTCCGTCGGCATAGCGTCGATGTAAAGTAATCAGTGAATAGCGTGAGTGTCGAAGTCTGACACTAAAATCGAGCCTTTCTGGTCACTACAACGTCGCTTACTCACGCCCACACGGTCACACACACACATACACACACGCATATATGTGTGTCTGTGTAATATATATATATATATGTATATATATATATATATATGTATAAATATACATATATATGTATATATATTTATATGTATATATATATATATATATATATATATATATCTGTGTTAATGTATATATATGTATATATATCTGTGTTTATGTATATATATGTATATATATCTGTGTTTATGTATATATATGTATATATATCTGTGTTTATGTATATATATGTATATATATCTGTGTTTATGTATAAATATTTATATATGTATATATATACACACATAAATGCATCCATACATATATATATATATATGTGTGTGTGTGTGTGCGTGTGTGTGTGTGTGTGTGTGTGTGTGTGTGTGTGTGTGTGTGTGTGTGTGTGTGTGTGTGTGTGTGTGTGTGTGTCTGTGCGTGTGTGTCTGTGTGTGTGTGTGCATGCGCAAATGAGTGGAAGACTTTTACATGGATTTATACAGCTCTAATGAACAGCCACGGACAGAAGTAAACGCAGTAAACAGAGATACCTAACATGACAGCAGAGGAAACAAAGAGAGTGCTCAAAGGCATGAAGAGAGGGAAAACATCAGAAGAAAACAGCATTAGTATAGACCTTATAATATAAGCTTTTTAACAAACGTCTTGAAAGTTTGAAAAAATGTAGCAATTATTTTTTTCACACAAAAAGGGTTACAAAGGTTCTAAAGAATTACTGACCCTTAAGCCTCCTATCAGTTATCTACAACCTGGTTACTAAAGTCATCACAGCTGAATCTTCTTGATTCTACTCAGCCTACAGAACAGGCAGGCTCAGGGATCCTGGCAACAGTCCACATCCACAATAACACAAATAAGGGAGCAAATTGAATGAATGACACCCCTGTGTATGGCACCTGTCGATTACGAGAAAGCATACGAGTCAGCATAAATAGCAGCCGTAGCAAAAGCTATTCGAAATCAAGGAGTAGAGAAAATCCGTTAAAAAGTGTTATGCAAATTGACACCAAAACTGTTTACAGCATGTCTTTGGGAAATATTTAAGAACCTAGGGGAAAGGGTATCAAAACTAGCATCTAAACAATCTAAAATCTGTAGACAATACTTTTGTCTTCAACGAGTTAGCAAATGAATTGCAGCAATCAATAAACGATTTGAATAGAGAGTCTGAAAGTTATATTTCAGATGAACAGGAAAAAGCCTAAAGCCATGTTGAACAGTCGAGTAAAGTACTGGTACATGGGTGAAGCGTTAGATGTAGTGGACGAGTACTATACCTAGGGCAACTCATACCGAAAAACACATCCACTGAAGAGGAAATAAAATTAGGCTAGGTTGGAGTGCCTTCGGCAGACACAACCGGCAGACACAGAGGTTCCTTGCCATTATGTTTACGAGAGAAAAATCTTTAACTAACACGTCCTACCCGTCATAACATGTGAGTCAGAAACATTTACTACAACCAAGCTGAAACTAGTAAGTGCCCAGAGAGAAATAAAACGATTCATGCTGGGAATTAGCCTGAGAAATCGGATAAGGGAGCCATGGATCACGGAACACATCAAAATGGAAGATAGGAGGAACATTAAAAAGAAGGAATGGCAAAGGGAAGTCGCATATATCAGAGACAGGACGACAGGTGGTAAAGTAAACTAACAGCCTGGGAAACGGCTAAAACAAGGAGGCCAAGGACCAGATATATAACAAGATGGAGATACGAAATAACGAAATTCGGGAGCCAAGATTGGAAACAGAGAGGATCGGAAAGATTGGTTAAGAGTGGGAGAGGCCTCAGAAAAAATGTTACAAGCTAAAATTTTATATATATATATATATATATATATATATATATGACTGCCGCGATAGTCTAGTGGTTAGCGCACTGGACTCCGGCCCTTGTGGTCCCGAGTTAAATTCCCCGTCGCGGCGGTCGCAAAAATGCCTGCGCTCTGACTGCTGGCTCGAGCCCGAGAAAATGACATATCGCCTTGAAAAAGTCAAACGCAGGTGTCGTAGGGGAAGTCACCGCCGTGGCACAAGTGTTAGCGTTCCGAACTGCGATTGATTAGGAAGGGCATTCAATCAGGCAAGGGTGACACTGCCATATAACTTCTCAAGAAGTGAATTGAGAGAGGCCTATGTCCTGCAGTGGAATGAATGGCTGTATAATATATATATATATATATATATATATATATATATATATATATATATATATATATATATATATATGTATGTGTGTGTGTACACAGTATGTATATACATATATATGTATAAGCGTATATATGTATGTGTATATGTTTATATGTGTGTGTGTGTGTGTGTGTGTGTGTATGTGTGTGTGTGTGTGTGTGTGTGTGTGTGTGTGTGTGCGCGTGTGTGTGTGTTAACATACATACATATGTGTTTACATATATATTATATTTATATATGTATACAGACACACATATGCGCAAGCGTTTTTGTATCCATGTGCGGAATTATTAATAACAGCAAATTACGATCGGCTGTACCATATTCATAAAGGCCTAGTTCTTGGAGAAACGAAATCCCAGCAGTAGATAAAGCATAACTTTATGAATACGAGGGATGTAGCTTGTTGACTCTTATTTAACAAAGATTTAACAATGAAATTCAGAATTCAGCATAAATCTTTTGGAAACTCCTTTAAAGGGAAGTTAAAAATTACGACGAAAATTTTAAGAAAGAAAGCCCTGTAATATGCTTTCATTTGGATGTGATTAGGCAGTCGTATAAGTTCATTAGGCATGCCGGAGAACTACAAGTGAATTGGAAATAAAAATAAAAATAAAAGACATAAGAATAACAACGAAAAATAGAAAGGGAAAATGTTCAAGGGATTTTTATTTTATTTCCATTTCTATTTTTTGGCAAGAGCTTCGTCGACAATAATTTTGTTAACACAAATGTTTATCAAAACCACATTTACAGCGTTGCAACACAAGGGACGTTGATTACCGCCATCTGAAGTTCGATATTTGATAACCAATCCCCCCCCTCTCTCTCTCTCTCTCTCTCTCTCTCTCTCTCTCTCTCTCTCTCTCTCTCTCTCTCTCTCTCTCTCTCTCTCTCTCTCTCTCTCTCTCTCTCTCTCTCTCTCTCTTCTCTTATTTTCTTTTCTCCTACACCAACCCTCTCTCTCTCTCTCTCTCTCTCTCTCTCTCTCTCTCTCTCTCTCTCTCTCTCTCTCTCTCTCTCTCTCTCTCTCTCTTCTCTTATTTTCTTTTCTCTTACACCCCCCCCTCTCTCTCTCTCTCTCTCTCTCTTCTCTTATTTTCTTTTCTCCTACCCCCACCCTCTCTCTCTCTCTCTCTCTCTCTCTCTCTCTCTCTCTCTCTCTCTCTCTCTTCTCTTATTTTCTTTTCTCCTACACCCACCCTCTCTCTCTCTCTCTCTCTCTCTCTCTCTCTCTCTCTCTCTCTCTCTCTCTCTCTCTCTCTCTCTCTCTCTCTCTCTTCTCTTATTTTCTTTTCTCTTACACCCCCCCCCCCCCTCTCTCTCTCTCTCTCTCTTTCTTTCTCTCTCTCTCTCTCTCTCTCTCTATCTCTCTCTCTCTCTCTCTCTCTCTCTCTCTCTCTCTCTCTCTCTCTCTCTCTCTCTCTCTCGCTCTCTCTCTCTTCTCTTATTTTCTTTTCTCTTACACCCCCCCCCCCCTCTCTCTCTCTCTCTCTCTCTCTCTCTCTCTCTCTCTCTCTCTCTCTCTCTCTCTCTCTCTCTCTCTCTCTCTCTTTTCCTCGTTCTTTTTCTCTTTCTCTTTCTCTCTCTCTCTATCTTTCTCTCCTCATCTATCTGTTCTATATCTGTGTATCTTTGTGTGAAATCTATCAGAAAAGCTGCAAGAAGGAGAAAGAGAATGCCGAAGAAGCACATAAAAAAAAAAAAAAAACATTTGGTTCAGAAAAAAGAATGAGTTACGAAAACAGAAATAAATTTCAATTAGACAAACCCGCCACAACAAGACAAAGATTCGAGGACACAAACGAAAGGATCATTCATAGCGTAAAAGGAATAAGACGAAGCTAATGTTCCAAAAGAGGAAAAGAAGAAAGCGATGTCCTCCAGAAGAATCACGAGACCTGATGACCACCGGAAGACACAAGGGCTAGACAGGAGACCTTTTTATCACGCACCGAGGAGGCCTAAGTGTGCCGAGCGACCAGGGAGACGCGCGAGTGGGTCGAATGTGGCATTGCAGAAACAATTAACCGAAAGTAAGAAGAGGGAGGTCAAGAAAGACTCAAATACTGGAGTTAGACAAACAGTCGACGGGAACAGAGGACACATAAAAAAGTCTAATATGAAAGCAAACAGCGTTCGAAACTTATAAAAGAGAAGTCGAGAGAAATGAGAATGTGGAAGGGGGAGAACAAAAAATCGAAAGCAGCAAAGCGAGGTCGAGAAAAAGTCCAGCGCGTGCCTTCCGGTCAAAGCGGTTTACGACGCTTTATGGCTGTTAGAAAATCAGAAGTAAATGAGAAATTTGAGAAAAAATTCCAGATTCAAAAAATAAAAGAATAGCGAATACTACGCACTCTTCGGCAAACTACAAGTATTTGGTAAATCTGCGTTTTAGGTTAGATGCATGTTTACATTGCAAATAGTTCTAGATGATGTAATGTATGACTTTTAATGGGTAAATGTCAAATTGATTAATACATACAATCATTATTAAATAGATTAGTGCGGTAATTTAGTAAATTGGATATACTACACTAACCTACTGTACACAATTTGATTAATGTGTTTCAAGACGCGCATTAAGAACTGATTTTATCAGTCTTATGAAATATATATACATAATATATGTGTGTGAGTCTGTAAATGCACTGGCATGATCGAACAATATGAAATTCGTACGTCTCTGGATAAAATCATTATGATATTAAAGATAACAGCAAAACTGTTTTGTTAATTTCATTCACTCAGTGGATATTGGATTTTGACAGAGGTTAAAGCAAAGCTTCCAGATAATTGCGGCGGATTATCTCCTGCTCAGCCCTTGGTGTGGACATAGTTCTCTTAGCCTTATTGTGAAATTTCTTTCCTGCACGTTAATAATTGTTGTCTACCAATCTGTCTATCGATCTATTTGTTTGTGCGTGTGTGTGTAGGTTCTCCGCATATATACGTATCTGGATATGTATGTGTATGTGTATATATATACATATATCAATACACATACAAAGATCGTGCCGATGTTATAATTTGTGAGGATTCACTAAACTTACTTGGAGATATTAACCAGCCGCTGGAACAATTAATGTCCACTCTAAAATGTATTTACAGGTAGTTGGCTCCTCAAGTGCTAAAGGTGCGTTTTGCTCGGTGCGATTATTGCCCAACGATAATCGTCAAGCGATTGTCAAGAGCAGTTTTTTTTTTTTTTTTTTTTTTTTTTTTTTTTTGTATAGGACTGTATTGCTTCGAGCGACTGTTGATAGATCCTCGTTGGTTCCGAACAATCGCAAACGAACATTTGAAGGAGTGTTACGTCATCATGGCTCCCGAGTTTTTCTGATGATCAGGATATCATCATCCACACATCAAACATTTTTTATCCCTTTTCCCAATACATTTGGAAAATAACTTCATCTTCCATCCCTTTTGCTAGAAGATATTTGATTAATGCTCTTCTCCCTCTACTCAGCTCAAATCCGCAACACTTCCTTCTGGGGACATTTCCGCCACGTCACGGAAACCAGTCTCGTCGAAAATCACAGAACCAGACTCTCGGAACAACATACCACACACTCTGTTCTCCTGCAGCGATAATCGTTGAACAATCGTCGTAGAGCGGTGATCGTGATGATCGCTCCGAGAAAACCGTTCCTTTAGCCACCGAGGAGTTAGTTTATTAGGCTTACGCGACCTCGCCTCACTTTCTTTGAGCTCTCGGGATTTTTTTCTTATTGTTGTTATTGATATCGATGACATTATGATTATCATAATAACATTAACCCAGTGTGTGCTTGTGAGTGTGTGTGCGTGTGTGTGTGTGTGTGTGTGTGTGTGTGTGTGTGTGTGTGTGTGTGTGTGTGTGTGTGTGTGTGTGTGTGTGTGTGTGTGTGTGTGTGTGTGTGTGTGTGTGTGTGTGTGTGTGTGTGTGTGTGTGTGTGTGTGTGTGTGTGTGTATGCGTGTGTGTGTCTGTCTATGTCTTAGCGTGCCCACCTGCGTTTGGATATACGTCCACCTTTGTTTTTTATGATTTGTGTATGTAAGTATATATATGAGGCATGTATCCTTGTGCAGCATGCGTGAGCTGAACTTTTAACAATGATTCCAATGATTCAGTCCTTTTTTCTGGCTGTAACGGAAACTATCGAGGCCTAAAATCAGTGAGCAAACCTTTCGTTAATAAAACATTTATTCCAACCCTCCGCCTAAGGATAGTAATTAGCATATTTTTTTAGAGAGCGTATACAGAAGGAAATTATGATATATTATGATGGATCTACATTTTCTCTGTGTAAGTGGATTTATCTTTCAAATAAGCAAATCATTATAGTTATTCTTGGCATAAATCATTAAGAATACAGATAATACAGGTGCTTACTTTTAAATCACATTCTTGAGCTTTTCCTTTTGATGATGATGGTGATGTCACTTATGATGGTGTTGATTGTGATGATGATGACAGCAACAAAAGGGATAATGATAATAATGAGGATAATAACAATGAAAAT
>NC_061823.1:21867995-21877995 GCF_019202785.1 Penaeus chinensis | reverse complement strand
GATTTGGCATCGTGGAGGGAATTTTTTTTCAATGTAGGGAGTGAGGTGGGTATATCTTGAGGCGTTGACCCTAAGGCGGGCCAACACCACCTCCTCCCTTCTGTCTTTCCTGTGGGATGTGTCCCACAGGTCTATAGTTTGCTTCGTTTTGTTTGTGAGTTGGAGGTTGGTCCACTCACTTTGCCACAGGAGATGTATTTTTGCTTTTATAAGAGACACAAAACACCTGAGATCTGTACGAACTATGGTAGTGTCCAGATCGCCAGTTGACCCGGCTATTTTGTCAGCCTGTTCATTACCATGGATACCAGAGTGACCTGGTACCCATATTAGTTTGATTGATTTGTTGGCACCGTGTAATTTACGAATGATATAACCCAGCAATTCATTTTTAGTGGTATCTAAGGAATTAATAGCTTTAAGTGAACTTAATGAATCTGAAAAAATAACTATTCTATCGTGGGTCGTCGATAGTGCAAAATCAATAGCTTTATCAATGGCAAAAAGTTCCGCAAGAAAAATCGATGTATGATTCGGCAGTCTAAACTTTAGTTCACATTCAGTCGACCATACACCCGCACCTACACACTCATCTGTCTTGGAGCCGTCGGTATATATATGAAAAAAGGATAGATGTTTAATAAGGATCTCTCTGAACCTCTGGCGTACCTCACCCTCCGGCGCCATGGCCTTGGCTGATGGAAGCCAGGCTTCCATGATAGAAAAATTGGGGGTTTCCCATGGCGCTATGTTTGACTTAACCAGGGTATCGATGGTAGAGAGATCTATACCGACTTTCTCGACGAGGTCGTGGAGTCTCGTGGCAAAGGGCCTAGTGCCTCCATTGCCATTAGGGTGGCTCGGGTCTCGAGCCACCTTTGCGGCATAGGTCAGTGCTAACTAGCCGCGTCTGAGTCGGAGGGGAGGTACTCCTGACTCCACCTCAAGACGCTCGATCCGAGTACATTTCAGGGCTCCAAGACACACACGCAAACAAGCATTCTGCACAACATCCAAACCTTTCAAACTTGTTTTCGATGCCGAGCCATACACGATTGACCCATAATCTACTTTAGACCTAATCAGGGCTTTATACACCATTAGCAAAGACTGTCTATCAGCTCCCCATTTATTACCAGAAATGCACTTTAATAAATTTAGTGCTCTTTGACATTTATTCTTTAATTGACCAATGTGGTCCTTCCAATTGAGTCTACTATCAAAAAGTAGCCCAAGAAATCTTGCAGAATTTTGAATAGGTATTGGGTGGTTGTCTAGAGTTAGCCTGATGTTCGGCTTCCTCCTATGTGAAAAAATTACCCCAATACTCTTTCTAGTGGAAAACTTAAAACCCCACTGGAGGCCCCAGTTATGAATCATATCCAGTGCCAATTGGATGCGATTTGCTGAGAATTCTGCATTATTGCTGGAATGCCATAATGCACAATCATCAGCGTACAGTGAGTATTTAAGATTCCGAGGAGGAGCTGGTAAGATGTCATTAATCATACATAGAAATAATGTAGGTGACAAGACACTTCCTTGTGGGACCCCGTTTGCCTGGACAAAAATGTCCGAAAAAGTGACATTGTCAGAAAATAATTTGACAGAAAAAGTTCTGTCAGAAATGAAATTTTGAATAAAACAAGGCAAGTTTCCACGTAATCCGAAAGCATAAAGTTTTCTGAGTAGGCCATATCGCCATGTCATGTCGTAGGCTTTTTCTATATCTAAAAATACTGAAATCAAAAAATCTTTTTTGGCAATTGCCTCTTGAATATGACTGTCCAGCTTTACTAGTTGATCGAGAGCTTGGCGTCCCTTTCGGAAACCGCACTGCTCGTCAACTAGTAAATTACTGGAATTTAAAAAATGCAATAGCCTACTATTAACAATTCTTTCCATGACCTTGCATAAGCAACTTGTCAACGCAATTGGGCGATAGGAGATGGTAAATCTGGGATTACCCCCTCCTTTCAATATGGGAATGATGTGGGCGAAGTGCCATGAGTTTGGAAAAGTGTGGCTTTTCCAAATTTCATTGTACACTTCTAGCAACTTAATCATGTCATCATGATTAAGATGCTTTATCATCTCATATCGAATCTCATCGGGGCCTGGGGATGTTCCTCTACAGGCTTCTAGGGCTCGGACAAGCTCATCCATTGTAAGATCTTTATTGTAATCAAAGTCATCTCCTGTGGCAAAGTGAATTGGTTGCAGCTCAGCCGCTTCCTTAATGGGCAGGAATGCGTGATGATAGTTTGCTGAGCTGCTTGTATGAGAGAACTGCCTGGCGAGTGCATTAGCAATGTCTCTAGGGGAATCGATGTTATTTCCCTCTTCAATGATGTTATTTATTTTAAAAGATGTTTTTTTCTTATTGATTTTATTGATAGTGGACCAAACCTCTGATGTTTTTGTGTTACTGTTAATAGTAGAGACAAAGCTCCGCCAGGAGTCTCTTTTTGCTTGTCTAATTACTCTACGAGCCCTAGCTCTTGCTTGTTTATAGTTGCAAAAGTTCTCATTTGTGATGTTATTTTGGAAAAGCCTGTAGGCCTTATTGCGTCGGCACAGCGCCCTGCGGCAATCTGGTGTCCACCATGGAACTCTATGCTTAACGCTATCTGTCGAAGTTTTAGGAATAGATAGCAAAGCTGCTTCTATAATCGAATTCTGAATATTGTTTACTTTATCATCAATGGTTTCTCCTACAAGTTCGAGCTTGACGCTCCTTGTGAAGGCGACCCAGTCTGCTCTTTTTACGTTAAATTTAGGCGCTGAAGGCGTTCTCACTGTGTCGCATGAATATTTAATCAAAATAGGAAGATGATCGCTTCCCAACGAGTCGTCAATGGTGTGCCACAGGCACTTGGCTGCTATTGATGAAGAGACCAGTGATATATCTATAAAGCTCAAATTCCCGGTATTATCGTCCACCCGCGTGGGACTACCATCATTCAGAAGGACTAATTCAGACTCGTTAATCAGCTTAACTACTTGCTCACCTCTACCATCCACCCGTAGGGAACCCCATAACGTATGATGAGCATTGAAATCACCTAAAATTACTTTATTTTGTGGCAGACGTTCCTGAAGAGCAAAGAGCTCATCATAGATTATCACTTTATCAGGCGGACAATAAACTGAACATATAGCCAGATACGTGCCATTAATTTTTACTTTGCATGCGACAAACTCCAAAGTAGAATCAATTGTCACTTCTGTAAAAGGGAGGCTTTGGTGGATGTACATGGCGACTCCGCCTCCACCCCTACCCTCACGATCCTTCCGACATAAATGGTAGTTCCTGAGCGATACGACCTCGTCAGAGACGAGGTTTGTCAAATGAGTTTCTTGGAGAACGATAATATCGGGAGCATAGGACGAGGCTAATAATTTAAGGTCATTTACTTTAGATCTAATACTTCGACAGTTCCATTGTATAATGGTTGACGCGATGATTACGATTTATGAGGTTTGGAAGTGCCTTGTCCACCAGTTTTAATTTTCTTTTTATGGGAGGGAGGCGCCTCCTCTCCCTCGCTTCCCGGGGACCTCTCACGGGATGGTTTGGAGACAGAAGCCTCCATGTCCTGCACCTCCTGGCGAGGGAGACGACTGACAGACTGCGACCTGCTTCTCTCTCGAGAAACCGATCGCGAGCCAGACGAAGTCCTCACAGGAGTAGCCCGGACGGGAAGGTGCGCTCCGGACTGTGATTCGGTGTCTGCTTCCTTAAGATGTTTAGGCTGGGTTGATGCAGCCATTTGATCGACCAATTTTGTCAGTTGATAAACTTTAATATTTAATTCTTTAACGGTTTGTTTGAGTTCGGCAATTTCCTGATCCTTAGCTGCAAGCTGTTGACTGATATCACTTGTACTAGGGTTGTTGCTAGTTACCGCTGCAGCATAGGAAGTATCGGGTTTGTGTGTCAAACTTTCCACTTTCCTCTTAGCTTCAGTATAACTAACTTCATGCTTTCTCATATATGCCAATGTTTCAGTCTCCTTCTTCAGGATGCTGCACTCGGCAGATCCTGAATGATGGGGACCTTCACAGTTAGCACATTTAGAAACTTTGCTAGTACATGTGATGGTGTCATGGGCTTCAGCACATTTACGGCAAGTGAATTTAGAAGAATCTTTGTCAATACATCTTAATGAGGTGTGTCCGATTTTTTGGCATCTGTTACAATGCATTGGCTTTTGGACATAAGGTCTTACTTGTACATGTTCATAACCGACGTTGACATATTCAGGGATTTTATTCAAGGCAAAAGTCAAAAAACACAGTCCAGTTTTCGTTCGCACATTCCCGTCCTTCTTGGTCATACAATGAACGTCCACTACGTCTTGGTCCTTCATGCTCTCAAGAATTTCACTTTCATCCATCGTCCTCAAATCCCTGTGAAAGATTACTCCCTTACAGGTATTTGGGCCAATAGGAATAGTTACTTTTACTCGAAGATCATGAATTTGCGTCAGCTTAAATAAATCCTTAATCTGGGAGTTGTATTGTACTTTAACAAGGAGGCTTCCATCTCGCAATTTTTTAACAAAATCAAAGTCGCCGTCCACTTGACCATCAAGGACCTTTTTGATGATAAAGGGGTTCACGTTCAAAAGCGACTGATTTTCATTCACGCATTTTACATTCGCGAACCTTGCATTCTGGGTGGGGATTGTGAAAAGTGGTCGTCTCGTCTTGTCATTAGTGGGGGTACCATTGTTCGTAGTCAGAGAGTGGTCATGAGTCGCCCCTCCTCCTTTAGGAGGAGAAGGGGTAGCCGGGGAGTCATTCATTCTGGGTATCGGACCAGGTCCGACCCCTCTGCTCAAAGTCGTAGTCCTGAAGGGACAAAAACCTCTTAACTGTTGTTATCAACCTAACTGCAATAGCTAAGAGAGTGGATCAGTATTTCGTCCTCTACCCCCTCAGTGGAAGCCTGGTTGCGTTCTCCAGTACCACAGAGGGATCGAGTGATGTGTGGGACACTTCCTTACCGCCGAACTTGCCTACGCGAAGGACGGTAATTCAATGCCCACCCCCCAAGCGAATACGGGAGTTCACGAGGAACTCCGGTAGGCTCAGGAAAGTCACATTACAAGGAAAAGATTTCAGGACCAAAGAAAAAGTGCGCCCAAATGACGCCCCAGACTACTGGGCCTCCCTACCCAGGGGTCAAAGCCACAAGGGCTACCCTGGTGTAGAAGAGAGCTGCGGGTCTGGGGTGGGGTGCTGACTACTACTACTGTAGCCTCGTGTCACCTGCAAAGCAAGAGCACTGAAGGTGCTGGCAAAGCACAGCAAATGTTCTGCAAATACAGGATTTTACTTTATTTTAATTTACTTTAAGAGAACTCAGAAACAATAATGTCCAGCGAGACGAGAGGCCCCGGGTTCCAGGGTAGCTCAAGTGGCACAAGACTTTTTGCTTATTGCTTCTGCGTTTTAACAAGGTGTTGTCTCATCAAAATCTGAAACACGAGTGGCCTTGTCTTTTTTTTTTTTTTTTTTTTTTTTTGGATTTCTTGGCTATCAACCAACGGCACATGGCCAAGGTTATTAAGCCAATGGATCCTATTTATTCTATCAATCTATATAAGGTCATAAAGTTTTGTCTCCCTTAGAAAAGCAATTACTTTACTTATTATTTTTTCATTGTCAGATAATAAATTTGATATTGTAAAATCTTTATTTATGAGTTGGAAGTAATTTTTTAGTTTTTGTCTTGGTATGTTGTATTGATTGCAGGCTGTCAGGATATGGTTTATGGTAAGGATTGTGTTGCAGAGGGGGCATTGTGGAGGGTATTTCTTTTCTATGTAGGGGGTGAGGTGGGTAATTCTTGAGGCGTTGACCCTAAGTCGGGCTAACACCACCTCCTCCCTTCTGTCTTTCCTGTGGGATGTGTCCCACAGGTCTATGGTTGGTTTTATTTTGTTGGTGAGTTGGAGGTTGGTCCACTCACTTTGCCACAGGAGATGTATTTTTGCTTTTATAAGAGACACAAAACACCTGAGATCTGTACGAATTATGGTAATGTCCAAATCGTCAGTTGACCCGGCTAATTTGTCAGCCTGTTCATTGCCATGGATGCCAGAGTGGCCTGGTACCCATATTAGCTTGATTGATTTATTGGCACCGTGTAACTTACGAATGATATTACCCAGCAATTCATTTTTAGTGGTTTCTAAGGATTTAATAGCTTTAAGTGAACTTAATGAATCGGAAAAAATGACTATTCTATCGTGGGTCGTCGATAGAGCAAAATCAATAGCTTTGTCAATGGCAAAAAGTTCAGCAAGAAAGATCGATGTATGATTCGGCAGTCTAAACTTTAGTTCACATTCAGTCGACCATACACCCGCACCCACACCCTCATTTGTCTTGGAGCCGTCGGTATATATATGAAAAAAGGATAAATGCTTAATAGGGATCTCTCTAAACCGCTGGCGTACCTCACCCTCCGGCGCCATGGCCTTAGCTGATGGAAGCCAAGCTTCCATGATGGAAAAATTGGGTGTTTCCCATGGCGCTATGTTTGACTGAACCAGGGTATCAATAGTAGAGAGATCTATACCGACTTTCTCGACGAGGTCGTGGAGTCTCGTGGCAAAGGGCCTAATGCCTCCATTGCCATTGGGATGGCTCGGGTATCGAGCCACCTTAGCGGCATAGGTCAGGGCTAATTGGCCGCGTCTGAGTCGGAGGGGAGGTACTCCTGACTCCACCTCAAGACGCTCGATCCGAGTGCACTTCAGGGCTGCAAGACACACACGTAAACAGGCATTCTGCACAGCATCCAATCCTTTCAAACTTGTTTTCGATGCCGAATCATACACGATTGACCCATAATCTACTTTAGACCTAACCAGGGCTTTATATATCATTAGCAAAGACTTTCTATCAGCTCCCCATTTATTACCAGCAATGCACTTTAATAAATTTAGTGCTTTTTGACATTTATTCTTTAACTGACCAATGTGGTCTTTCCAATTAAGTCTACAATCAAAGAGTAGACCAAGAAATCTAGCAGAATTTTGAATGGGTATTGGGTGGTTATCTAAAGTTAGTCTGATATTTGGTATCTTTCTATGTGAAAAAATTACCCCAATACTCTTTCTAATGGAAAACTTAAAACCCCACTGGAGGCCCCAGTTATGAATCATATCCAATGCGAGTTGGATACGATTTGCCGAGAACTCTGCATTGTTGCTGGAATGCCACAATGCACAATCATCGGCGTACAGTGAGTATTTAAGATTTCGAGGGGGAGCTGGTAGGATGTCATTAATCATACATAGAAATAATGTTGGCGACAAGACACTTCCTTGTGGAACCCCGTTTGCCTGGACAAAAATGTCCGAAAAAGTGACATTGTCGGCAAAAAGTTTGACAGAGAACGTTCTGTCAGATATGAAATTTTGAATAAAACAAGGCAAGTTTCCACGTAATCCGAAAGCATAAAGTTTTCTGAGTAGGCCATATCGCCATGTCATTTCGTAGGCTTTTTCTATATCTAAAAATACTGAAATCAAAAAATCTTTTTTGGCAATTGCCTCTTGAATATGACTGTCCAGCTTTACTAGTTGATCGAGAGTTTGGCGTCCCTTTCGGAAGCCGCACTGCTCGTCAACTAGTAAATTACTGCTATTTAAAAGCATAAGCAACTTGTCAACGCAATTGGTCGGTAGGAGATGGCAGTTCTGGGATTACCCCCTCCTTTCAATACAGGAATGATGTGGGCGAAGTGCCATGAGTTTGGAAAAGTGTGGCTTTTCCAAATTTCATTGTACACTTCTAGCAGCTTAATCATGTCATCATGATTAAGATGCTTCATCATCTCATATCGAATCTCATCGGGGCCCGGGGATGTTCCTCTACAGGCTTCTAGGGCTCGGACAAGCTCATTCATTGTTAGGTCTTTATTATAATCAAAGTCATCTCCTGTGGCAAAGTGAATAGGCTGCAGCTCAGCGGCTTCCTTGGTGGGCAGGAAAGCAGGATGGTAGTTTGCTGAGCTGCTTGTATAAGAGAACTGCCTGGCGAGTACATTAGCAATGTCTTTTGGTGAATCGAAATTTGTTCCCTCGTGGATGATGTTTTTAATTTTGCAGGATGTTTTGTTTTTATTAATTTTTTTGACAGTGGACCAAACCTCTGATATTTTTGTATTACTATTGATTGTAGAGGCAAAGCTACGCCAGGAGTCTCTTTTAGCTTGTCTAATTACTCTACGAGCCCTAGCTCTTGCTAGTTTGTAGTTGCAAAAGTTCTCATTATTGATGTTATTTTTGAAAAGCCTGTAGGCCTTATTGCGTCGGCACAGCGCCCTGCGGCAATCTGGTGTCCACCATGGAACTCTATGCTTAACGCTATCTGTCGAAGTTTTAGGAATGGATAGCAAAGCTGCTTCTAAAATCGAATTCTGAATATTGTTTACTTTATCATCAATGGTTTCTCCAACAAGTTCGAGCTTGACGCTCCTTGTGAAGGCGACCCAGTCTGCTCTTTTTATGTTAAATTTAGGCGCTGAAGGCGTTCTTGCTGTGTCGCATGAATATTTAATCAAAATAGGAAGATGATCGCTTCCCAACGAGTCGTCAATGGTGTGCCACAGGCACTTGGCTGCTACTGATGATGAGACCAGTGATATGTCTATAAAGCTCAAATTCCCGGTATTATCGTCTACCCGCGTTGGGCTACCATCGTTCAGAAGGACTAAATCAGAGTCGTTAATCAGCTTAACTACTTGCTCACCTCTACCATCCGCCCGCAGGGAACCCCATAATGTATGATGAGCATTAAAATCACCTAGAATTACTTTATTTTGTGGCAGACTATCCTGAAGAGCAAAGAGCTCATCATAAATTACCACTTTATCAGGGGGACAATAAACCGAACATGTAGCCAGATACGTGTTATTGATTTTTACTTTGCATGCGACAACCTCCAAAGTAGAATCAATAATCACTTCTGTAAAAGGGAGGCTTTGGTGGATGTACATGGCGACTCCGCCTCCACCCCTACCCTCACGATCCTTCCGACACAAATGGTCGCAGACGAGGTTGTTTAAGTGTGTTTCTTGTAAGACTATAATATCGGGAGCATAGGACGAGGCTAATAATCTGAGGTCGTTTACTTTAGATCTAATACTTCGACAGTTCCATTGTATAATGGTTAACGCGATGATTACGTTTTATGGGGTTTGGAAGTGCCTATCCGCCAGTTTTAATTTTCTTTTTCTGGGAGGGAGGTTCGTCCTCCTCTCCCTCGCTACCCAGGGGCCTCCCATGGGTATTTTTGGAGACAGTAGCCTCCATGTCCTGCGTCTCGCTGCCAGGGAGACGCCCGGTGGAGGATGATCTGCTTCGAGAAGCAGACCAAACACCAGACGAAGTCCTAGCAGGAGCCGCCTGGACGAGAAGGTGCGATCCAGACTGTGTTTTGGTATCATCCTCCTTATGATGCTGCTGCTTTTGCTGGGTTGATTCAGCAATTTGTTGAATTGTATCTTTCAATTCTTTGATTTGACTCATTAATTCCTTGACCGTTTCCTTTAATTCAGCAATTTCTTTATCCTTAGCTGCAAGTTCCTGACTGATGCCGTTTGCACTGGAAGAGTTGTTAGTTGCTGCTGAAGCGTAGGAAGTATTGGGTTTGCTGGTCAAACCTTCAACTTTCCTCTTGGCTTCACGGTAACTAACATCATGTCCTCTCATGTATGCTAATATTTCAGTCTCCTTCTTCAAGCTGCTGCAATCGGCAGAGCCAGATTGATGGGGACCTCCACAGTTAGCACACTTGAGCGTATTCTCAGTACATATAGCAGTGTCATGATTTCCAGCACATTTACCACAAGTAAATTTATTGGTATCTTTGTCATTGCATCGTAATGAGGTGTGTCCAAATTTTTGGCATCTATTACAGCGCATAGGTTTTTGAATGTAAGGTCGCACTTGGACACGTTCATATCCAACCGTGACAT
>NC_061823.1:21850495-21857995 GCF_019202785.1 Penaeus chinensis | reverse complement strand
ACAACCAAATTACTGGAGATGGACTGATTTTAAAATTATCTGCCGCGTCAGCAGCTAAAGTCAATAGTGACGAACACCTTGATAGATTAAAACATTAAATGTTTAAAACGTTAAAAAATCTATTAATAAATGTCTTATAAATAATAATAAATATTGTATTTAAAACTAAAGTATAAACTTTATGTATAATAAAATTTCATTTAAAATATTAGTCTCCCTAAGGAAACTAGTAAGACCTTCTACGTCACAATCCTCCCCAATACATTTTTCAGTGTATGTGGGGGAGACAAATACATACGTCTTTGGTCTAAGAATATTGCACATCTTTCCACTGCATGTGCGACCGTTAATGGCCCTTGGCATCCCTCACAGCGTGCTTCACTTTTAGCCATCATCGGTCCAGGAGTCAGTCTTGTGTGCCCAATTTTTAGTCTTGTTAATACAACTTCTACTAATCGGTTGGGATGGATGCTGGTCACCCAACTGCCAAGGTCTTCTCTTATCTCTCGCAGTTTTTTCTAAAGCCCACACCATTTTAGATCTTGATCCATCTGTATATATTGCATCTGATCCTTGGTACTTAGGAGTGTGTTAAAGAAATCTCTCGCTGACTTCTGCTTCGGATCTCTCCCCTTTCCCAATTCCGACCAAATCCAGCTCGACTTGATTGGTCCAAGGGGGGAATTGGGGAGTTCTAACAACCAGAACCTTAGTGAGATTTCAATCAAGATCTTCTACAAGATTCCTCATTTTCCTGCCATGGGATTGGCTATCCTCAAGGGGGTTGAAAACCAATCTGGATGTAGGAGATCCTGGAATCCTTTGTAGTCAGGTTCATGTAGTCCCTGTGTTCATGTAGTCCCTGTGTAATGCAAGTACTCTACAGGGGAAGATCTGAAAGCTCCTGTACAGATTCTGAGAGCTTCATTATGAACCGAGTCCAACATCCGGAGAGCAGGGGGAGTTGCAGATGAATAAGCCTCACACCCATAGTCAAGTTTACTACAAATAAGCACTCGTAAAATACTAAATGCTTTTGTAGCTTTCACTTTTCACTGTTTGATGTGAGGCACCCGTGTAAGCCTTGGACAAAGTGCAGTAGGTTTGCTCCTAAATAGAGGAAAGGATGGAACTCTCCCCGATTGTGGAAATGAATAGCCATGTTCTTGTTTGGAGAAAACTTTGAACCCATGGTATGTTGCCCACTGCACAACCTGATTTATTGCAGTCTGCATGTGTCCTTGCACATCCTGTAAGCTTCCTCCTGAGCAGTACAGTGTAAAGTCATCCACATACAAATTACATGAGACATCACTTGGAATGACCTTTATGATGTCATTTATAGCAATGGCAAACAGGGTCACACTTAAGACACTCCTTTGTGGGACCCCTTCCAGCTGATCTTCCATGTTAGAGAAACTTTCCCACCCTCACTTTAAACTTCCTATCAGTAAGGATGCTCCTCTTAAACCACTGCTTCTCTTAAACCAATGCTTCTCTTAAACCAATGTCATACTGATTCATGAGTATGCCATGCTTCCAAGTAGTATTATAAGCCATTTCAAAGTCAAAGAAGTCTGCTAACATATGACGTTGCTGTGCAAAAGAAATTCTGCATACAGTTTCCATCTCAATTTTCTAAACCCATATTGATATGGGGTCAGCACATTTTTCTTCTCTAGCAGCCTTGTTAACCTGAAGTTTACCATTTTCTCCATCAGCTTGCAGATGCAGTTGGTGAGAGAAATTAGTCTGTAATTCCTTGGTATGGACGCATCCTTGCTATGGACAGGAATGATTATAGCGTCTTTCTATGAGATGGCAGTGTGCCCTCCCTATAGATCCTATTGAATAGGTACAACAGGAACTTTTGGGGGCTCTCCATTAAGTGGGATATCATTTCTTGTGGAATATCATCACTTTCTGGGCCAGTCTTATGGCAGAGCTGCAAAGCAGAGTCCATCTTGTGCAAAAATGGCAAGTTGTATGGAAGTTCTGCTGCGACATTGGGTGTCGTTCCTGTTCAGCCCGAAGAGTGGAGAATCAGGCAGTGGAAGATGCTCCAGAGGAGATCACTGTCATGGATTGAGTTAGCTCATTTACATTTTTTTTTTTTGTCTGAGAATTATGCTATCTTCAGAGCAGGTGGTGACATGGATGTGCTCTTTCCAGCAATTTTACGCACCTTGTCGCATACCCATGGTAAAGGGGTAATCGATAAAACATTTTGTCTCCACGACGTCCGTCTAGCCTCCTTTAGCACTCATCTGGTTTTGGCTCAGGTCCTTTATTAATGGATCAATATTACATCAATGGGGTATCGTTTCAACTGCCTTAATGCAGCCTTTCTTGCTCTAACAGCTTGTTAGCATTCATCAGACCACTATGGTACCGTAGGTCGACGGTACTGCCCACTACCTTTGGGAAAAGATGCTTCTGCTGCAAGGTGAATTCGTGATGTGATTAACAGCAGCTTGAACACACTGGAAATCATTCACAGATCCTTGCAATACTGCAGTTGATCTAATAAGATTACAGTTAAGTTTTCCATAACCTGCCAAGTAGAATTCAACTGTGAATTGGGTGAACCAACTGACAGGTTAGAATTAGAGAATGTCCCAGTTTTAATTCGGAAATGTGTGGGTGTGTCACTGTTCAGTGAAACTGCATCTACTCTTGAGAACAAAGACTCTGAGGCCCCTCTTCGAGGGTTGCACAAAGTGTCTCCCCAGAGGTGATGCCAACCAATGAAATCTCCCAAGAGTAGAAATGGATGAGGCAACTGCCCAAGTAGATTTTCCAAATCATCTATGTTGAAATTATGTGGAGGAAGGTAGATGGATGCAATAGTGTAAGGGTATATCAAGTTTATTCTCACAGCCTTCACCTGCAGTGTCATCTGCAGGTGGGTTACATAAAGCTATCAGTTGTTGCAGTTCTTCCCATTTTGCAAGAATTCCCTGACAGTTCCAATGGATTATAGTAGCCAGTTCTTCATGTTGACATACTATGTCTTCATAATATGTTTGGCAGCACCTGTGGTTAAGGCCCAACCCCACACCTTTAGGCTATCCCTTTCCAGCATCTTGGAAGTACCTTTTAATGGGTTGTTTACCTGTGGAACTAGTTTCCACTGGCTTCCTTTGGACAGGCTCAGGACATGAGCCTTTGCTTCAGGTGGTATTCTGCCTAGCAGCTGAGGCCCCTGTGGGTGTGGTGGCAGCTGGAGCTGTCACCGTTGAGGCCTCTGGAGCCTTGACTGATGGCTCCAAAGACTTTACTTTGGGAGTCTCGTCGATAGAACCCTCACTCCTATTCCATTGTTGGTGGAACAACTCACCAGAAGCAGTTTCAGCATTGGAGGACTGAGGACTAAAGATAGTGGCAGAGTGTGTGGTGGAAGAAGTATTGGAGGGTAAGGGCTGTCTGGAAGGAGGGCGGGCTAGAACCAAGGCAAAGGACTCGCCTGGCTGTGCAAACAGCACAAGGGCACATTGCTTTGCCTCTGGAAAACTTTCTCCTTGTATAAATACTTCTTTTTCTTACTGCCTTTAACATTGCTTAAAAGAAATTTCATGAGCTTCTTTGCAGTGGTAACAGCATATTGGACCTGGACAATTGTCATCGCCTCGATGACCTGTTGTACCACACTCTACACATGCTCTTGGTTGTCCATTTTCCCTTAAACGGCAAGAGTTGGCTCCATGCCCATAACCCTGGCAGTAAAATTACCACATAGGGTTGGGTACATATGGCTTTACATTGACATGGAACCATGCCATATTTACTGATTCTGGGAGGACTAATGTTTCAAAAGTTATAAGGAGAGCTGGTGTCAATTGTTCCAAACCATCAACTTTTTGATTGAGTGCTTTGTGAGGAGAACATGAAACTTGAGCCCTAGGAATGTCACATGGTGATGAAACGTCAACTATCAGGCTACCATCTTACTGAGGGGTTGTGCAAGGATCACGTTGACATACTTCAAAATATCAAGATCCATAACTGATACACCATCAATTGTCTTCACTACCAGGTATTTACTATATTTACCAGGTAAGATTTCCTTACTGGATTGAGGATGACTTTTCTCCATATATGGTTCGGGAGCCCTGGAACCATTACGATTTCTATTCTTGCCCTATTGAATCTGGTAAGTTTCCAAAGTGATAATATGACATTCTAGAGGGATTGGCCAGGGGATCGCATAGGTCGTCAGGGAAAGGACTAGTTCTTTGTAAATTTGTAGAAATCATACAAATTAGAAGTCCTCATTTCCTCCCCCACCCCCCACCTACCATGGAGTCCAGTGAGGAGAAGCTATAGATGGGACTCAAAACCTCCAAACAGCCACAGGGGTAGTGAGGAAATATATGTAGTCACTATTACAGTGCTATGCACTACCAACTGGACAGTGCCTGCTTGACCCTACCCATATTTGACCAGCGGATTGACTTGACTGGGCCTTGATCAAAACACCCATCTAAACAGAATAGAGGACCATAGAGGTGTGTTACTAGCTGCAGGTTACAGAATGCAGCATCACTCATCCTTCAGGACTCCTGTTTCCTGGTAATACGGGACGTTACACACGGCAAATACATGGGAGAGTTCTCCTTAGCCCAAGTTGGAATGAACCAGGGGCGGGTGGACCATCCCCTCTCAAAGCCCTTGGTGCACCAAGAAGCCATTTTGTCTCATCCCTCACTGGTGACCCCTCCAGTATGGGTAGCCCTCTGGTCTGGCTCATCAGATCATTGGGACCTCGGCTTCCGTTAGGGGGGGGGGGGGGGATTACTGGTGAGGAAGCTAATAAGTGCCTAGAGATGGATAGAGAGGTGGAACCTGTGGGAATTAGTCGTGGATTAGGGAATAGACAAAAGTGAAAGATATACTTGGGAGCATCAAAAAGAAAAAGATGGCAATGTGCAGGACGACAGATGGACAAAGAAAGTAACAGACTGGGCTGTAGATAACATAAAGAGGCCAAGGGCCAGACCAATAACAAGATGGCGTGATGAAATAACGAAATTTGTGGGCCAAGACTGGAAACAAAAAAAAAAAGACAGACAAATTTGGAAAAGATTGGAAGAGACCTAGGTGACTGATTCAGGCTGATAATGATGATGAAGAGGATTATATGTATAAGTGTGTGTATGTGTACATATATACATATACACACACATATATATATACACTTATATATATAAAGACATATAGAAATGCTCACACACACGCGCGCACACACACACGAAAACACACACACACACACACACACACACACACACACGTACATACTTAAACACATCCATCCTTAAATATTAAATACATACACACATAAACGCACACACACATGCACATAGAGACACACACACATATATATATACACATGCATATATGTTTGTGTTTATGTATACATATGACTGCTGCGATGATCCAGTGGTTAGAGCACTACACTTCCCGTCGAGGCAGTCGTATAAATGTCTGCGTTCCCGACTGCTGGCTCGAGCCTGATCTCACGACGAGAAAACAACATATCGCCTTGAGAAATCAAACGCAGGTGTTGTAGGGACACAAATGTTAGTGTGCTGAACCGCGGTTAATTAGGAAGGACATAAAATCAGGCAAGGTTGGTACTGCCAAATAACCTCTCAATAGTGAATTGAGAGAGGCCTATGTCTTGCATTGGAATAAATAGCTGTTAAAAAGATATGCATATATATGCTTTTATATACATATATATATACATATATATATACATATATATATGTTTATATATATATATATGTTTTATATAAAACATCCCTCCCTGACCGGGCCTGGAACCTAGTACCAAACCAACCATACCACACGCCCCATAGAAGGAGTGTCCAATTAGGATCTAACTGGCCCTCCGGTTTTATACTCGAAGTGACCTAGGTTCGAGGCCCGGCCAGGGAGGGTTGTTATATATCTATATCAATGCAGCATTGCTTTATTCCTTGGTTGGTTTCGTACTGGTCCTCCAATTCGTACCTGGAGTGACCTAAGTTCGAGTCTGGTCAGGATGGGTTCATATGTGTGTGTGTGTATATATATATATATACATACATATATATATATATATATATATATATATATATATATATATATATATATATAAAGAGAGAGAGAGATTTACATCTACATATTCAAACGCATATAGATTTATAGATAGATGGAAAGATAATTAGATAGATAGATAGTGTGTGTCTGTGTGGATATATATAGAAGCGTGTACATACATATATATGTGTGTGTGTGTGTGTGAGTTTAAATATATATGTGTCTGTGTATGTGTATGTATTTATGTATATGTATATATATATATATATATATATGTATATATATGTGTGTGTATGTATATATGTGTGTATATGTATGTGTGGATATATACATATATATATACATTATGTAAGGAAAAAAATAAAAAAAATAAAAAAATAAAGTGCACGTGTGTGTGTGTATGTATATGTACATATTTATATATATATATATATATATATATATATATATACGTATATTTATATAAATATATATACGTATATTCATATATGTATATATATATATATATGTATATATATATGTGTGTGTGTGTGTGTATGTATATATGTGTGTATATGTATGTGTGGATATATACATATATATATATATACATTATGTAAGGGAAAGAAATATATAAAAAATAAAAAATAAAGTGTATGTGTGTGTGTGTATGTATATGTATATATATATATATATATATATATATATATACATATATATACGTATATTTACATATATATGTGCATATATATATATATATATATATATATATATATATATATATATGCATATATAAGCATATATATGTGTGTATATATATATATATATAGAGAGAGAGAGAGAGAGAGAGAGATTCACATATATATATATATATATATATATATATATATATATCCAAACGCATATAGACATATAGATAGATAGTTAGATAAATCTGGAAACTAAAAGAAGTCGGAATGGACTAAATCGGGGCTGTAAGGTGGACGTCGGACGATTTCCCATCGAAATTCACGAGCATAGCTCTTGTCTGCCGAGCGCCGTGAGCGGGCGCATTGTCGTGCTGGAAGAGAACGTGTTGATGCAGCTTTCCAGGGCGTTTTCTGAGATTTGTTTTGGACAGTTTCCTCAAAACACCTCCATAATAAGCAGATATAATTGTTTTCTTACTCTCGAGGAAGTCAACCAGCAAAATCCCCTCTGCATCCCAGAAAACAGTGTTTATGACTTTTCCTCATGAATCTTCAGACTTTGCTTTGATTGGTCCACTTCCACCCCTTGGCAGCCATTGCTTTGATTGAATTTGTTCTCGGTGCTGGTAGAGCCATGTTTTCCCTGTCACAATTCTTTGCAGAAAAGCTTCAGAGTTCGTATCCCACTTGTTCAAAATTTCCATTGAAAAATCTACCCTTGTTTGCTGCTGATGTAGGCACAACAGCC
>NC_061823.1:21842995-21845495 GCF_019202785.1 Penaeus chinensis | reverse complement strand
TGATAGCAATAATGATAATAGTAAGGATAATAACGACATTATTAATAATAGTGATACTAATAATGATAATAATAATAATAACAATAATAACAGTGATAATAACAATAATGACAATAATAGTAATATAAAGATATATAAAGATAATGGTAATAATAATGATAATGATAGTAATGATAACAATAATAATAATAATGATGATAATAGTAATTTAACAACAATAATGAATATTATAATGACAACAATAATTAATGATAATAATAATAACAACAATAATAATGATAACAAAATGATGATCATAATAATAATAATAATATTGATGATAATACTAGTAATATTAATAGTAATAATATCAATAAAACTAGTAATGATAATAATAATATTAATAACAATAAAAATAATAATTAAAAGATAAATCAATAACAATAACAATAACAAAAAGAATAATAATAATAGTAAATAATAATAAAAGTAGTAATATTAACAAAAATGATGATAATAATAACAATGACAATAATAATAACAATAATAATGATAATAATAATATCAATAATATTAGTAATAACAACAACGATAATAATAATATCAATAATATTAGTAACAACAACAATGTCAATAATAGTAATACTAATAGTAATAACAACAATGATAACAATAAGAATAATGATATCAATAATAATAATAATGATAATGATGATAATAATAAAATAATAATTATTAATATCATCATCATTATTAGTATTATGATAATAATAACTATTATTATCATTATCAGTATTATAATAATCATTATCATTATCATCATTATTAGTATTATAATAATCATTATCATTATTATCATTATTAGTATTATAATAATTATTATTATTATAACGATAATAATAATAATAATAATAATAATAATAATAATAATTATGACAACAATAACGATGATGATGGTGATTGAAATCCTTCTCGGGTGCCACGTGATTAAGGCCGGGTCTCGACTATGCCACATGCCTGCCGTGCCATGTAAGTATGTATGTATTTGTATATATGTATATATGCATATATATACATATATACATATGTATGCATATGTATATATGTGTGTGTATTTATGTATATATACATATATATACATATACATATATATGTGTGTATATATACATATATATATATATATATATATATATATTCAAATATATACGACCTAGGACACTACCGCACGCCGACCCAACCTGTTGCTGCCGTGCTACCGGTTGGCACTGGCCCCCGCTGAAGCTGGCACATTTACTTTGCGCCTGCGTGAGGCCCCCGCCTTGCGCCTCGCCCTCTCGGCTTGAGAGCGCTATCATTTTGCAGTCCATCCCATGAAAAACCCTCTCTTCTCGAGTGTGACTTCATAAGCCCTGCCCAACGCCACACACGCCGCCAGAGTCGTAGGGTGTTTTAAGCCGAGAAATTTCTTGCTAAGAATCTCAAGACTTTTCCATGCTATCTGAAGAATCTGTCTTGCTTTCTCAAGCTGTTCCTGTAGATTACTAGCCTTCCGCTTGAGAAGGCAAGCGGTATACTCTTGCCATTATCATAGCAAGAGTTAAATTACCGTTGGGGTTACACGCCTTCGAATGCGGGCGTTGGCCTAGAACTCTGCTTAATATTTTATCTGAGGAATTATTTTTTACGGTTTCTGTTTCTGTAAATTCCATGACAATATATTTAACGCTATTGAAATTAACTACATACGAAAGAGAATAACGGGAATTTAAAAGTTTTATTTTTTCATAAATCATAAATCATCAGAACACAAATAATTTCTCACTTTTAAGCTCCTCGTCCACCGAAATGAATATATACCTACTATTAAGAATATATACCTACTCTGAATTAATAAAATAATGATGTAAAAAAACAGTAATCCAGAACAGTAATCAGCTATCATTGGTGACGCTAAGCTTGGCGCTTCTCTTCGTATATTGCAAGGTTTAACATTGGTATATTCACACAAAATAAGATGTAGAGTTCGGACCAGATCTTCATGAGCTAATGATTCCCTAGGAAGAGATCTACAAACATTATCTTGGCAGAATACACTCTTTTGTTGGCTTGTATCACTCTTATATTGAACCATTCTATTTCATTGGACAGATTGATTTAAATAGCATTTTTTGTTATTTCAATATCAGAAGAGTCTAGTGTTTACTTTTTTCATTATCTTAACGTTGTAACCTGCTCATTCAGTTGACTACAAATGTAACACTAATGGCTGCCTGTTACTTTTTTTCAATATATGCAGCAGCAACATTATATTTTTTTCTGATCATAGTTTAAAGTATGAAACTCGTACTAATCATATATATTTATTGCTTGACAATTGCAAGAATTAACAATATTAAGTGCCTTCAATACTGCATTCAGGTAATTGAATATGAAAGTATTGATCACTGGTAAAACTAAGGCAGATAACAGACAAATTTGATTATAAGATAACAAATTATAATGGAACTATTCTTACTAAACA
>NC_061823.1:21817995-21830495 GCF_019202785.1 Penaeus chinensis | reverse complement strand
AAACTATGCACGGATAACTAAGGATCTCAAAAGTTTATTTAAAAACAATACAAAAAGGATGTAAATTAAAGTAAAACATGTACAAAGAAGTGCCAGCGTGGTACAGATATAAAATGCGTAAAAAGGAGGCTGGCAGAGGGAAGTGGTCCGGCTGTGCTCGACTCGCCCTGTGGATTTCGGCAGGATGCTGGGTAGGATAGGAATAGGATCGGAGCAGGGGAAGATAGGATTAAAGGTAGAAGGTAGGGTAAACGGGAAAAAGGAATGGAAAAGTGGGAAATTAACGTAGAAGCAGAAGGAAGTGAAAAAGCGAAGGAACAAGAAGAGGGTGCGAATAAGAGGGGTACGAGGGGGAAATGCGGCAGGATACAGGGCAGGATAAGGATAGGATGGGGGCAGGATAGAGTAGGGATAGTGGTAAAAGATAGAACAAGCAAGGAAAAGAAAAAGAGGAAGAAGCTACCGTGGAAGTAGAGAGAAGAGAAAAAGCGAGGGGACAGGAAGAGGGTGCGGATAAGGGGACGAGAGGGATAGAAGGATTGGAGCAAGAAAGGGGGGGGGGGATAGGTAGTGGGTATAGTGTGGGGGGGGGGGGAGGAGGTTGAAAACCTCACAACCCTCCCATACCACGGGGTCGGAGAGGACATCGGAGACACACCTGGAAAGAGAAACAAGGAAGGCCTGAGCCCGATTACTTGCCTCAAAAGTTACGGGTGCATGTTCAGCTGGACGTGCATGACACGCATCACTGAACACACAAACACAAGTAAATAAAAATGAACAGTAAAAACAGTAAAATGAAAGTAAAACACAAAACAAACACAAGCTTGTGACTAAAAGCAGCCCAGCCACGAGAAGGGGCCGGAAAAGGAGCCACAGCCCTGAACAGCTACACGTCTGGAGCAGGGGCAGCACTGGAGGACGGTTCCTGGGTCACATCATCAGCATCAGGTCCACTGGTGAAGTCGACTCGAACATCGGCTGGTCCATCTGTGTCAACGTCCTCAACATCAGGGTCCTAAGTAGGGTCAATGGGAACATCTGCGTCAAAGTCAGGAACATCTGGTGCTTCTGATACTGCGTCGTCCTCATCTTCCGATGCTTAACACAGCTCCTGGAACTGCTCCAAAAGCTGGTCAAGGTCAGGTATACCATTAGCTTCATTGTCATCACCTGGTTCTACAACAGCTTCGCATGTGGCAACAGCTACAGATGGTGGTAAGAAAGCACCCTCGATATCCCAGTCTTCTTCTGGAATGTCTTGTAAATAGGTAGAGGAATCGTCCCATTCCATCTCGGGTTCAACAGCTCCGTCAGGTAACAAGGAGGATTCAGTGTAGTGCTTCGGCTCTGTGATGGCAGAAGCAGTTGTGAATGTGCTCTCCTCTTCAGTTTGAAATGTAGACCTCGGCTCTGTCATGGCAGAGGTTGATGAACATCCCAGGCCTTGAGCTACTGTAGTTCCTGGACTGACGGGACACCTGTCTTGCCCGGCAGCAGCAATACCTGTAGACCCAGGGGCTGTATGGATCCTATCGTCGGTGAAATCAAGTTCCTCCTCAAGGCCAGTCCTGACAGGAGGTACATGATTCCTGGCAGCTGTGTCCCTGAAGGTTGATTGTGCCCGTGGCTGGTCAGGCTTCTTGATGGACTGGGGAGCACTGTAGACCTCTCCTAGAGGTGTGACGGTCCCAAGCCTTGTACCCTGTTTTAATACCAGTGGCCGTGAAGTGTGATTCAGGGCCCATATAGAGCATCGTCGTCGAGTGGCAGTCGTAACAAGGTGCGGTAGGGTTAGTTCATCAGTCACAACAGGTGTTAAAACGACATCTCCATCTGTCTGTCCCAGGCGAGAGATGCAGCCTTCTAGAAAGCGACCTGAATGTGGCGGGATCTCAGTAGGTCTTGCAAGGTGTACTGCAGCTTCTGGTGGAGTAGATGGTCGGATGGGCCTTTGAGGTCCAGTACAAACATCAGCTAGGTCTGAGTCAACCAGGCTAATCTGCAGGGAATGAGCGTCGGTATACAGAAGCGACAACTCACAACCTCCTAGAATCAGTAGTCCATGAGATGACTCTGCTTCAGACTGTAAAGTGAAGTCTAGGCGTCGCAAGAAGTCTGTCCCAAGGAGAACGTCACCGTGGAACGAAAGGTCAGCTACTATGGTTCGGTGAAGTAACATGAGATCCTTGCTGATGTTTAAGGAGAGCGTAACCTCTGCAGCTGGATGAAAAGGATCTCCTGAGACACCTTGGAGAGTCTTGTTAGAAGTATGATGTCGGAGCTTGAGTGATGGATCTATCACTTCTAAGGCACTAGGCTTGACTAGAGTGACCTGAGATCCAGTGTCGACGAAGCAGAGAAGAGTCTTCCCATCAACACTGAGTGCCACGACTGGCCGTCCGCCGACTGCTGGAGTACTCACTGCTGCTGCTTGCAACTGCTCGGTCTGGACGGCGATAGAGCGTGTGTGGGTTCCCTCCTGAGAAGTTGCCAGTGAAGCTGGGAACCCTTCCTTCCTGGCCTCTCGGAAAGGGGCACTCACGAGAGAAGTGACCGCTTCTACCACACCGGAAACAAGAGTAGGCTGAGGGTGATGGTTGGCGGGCGGCAGCCCTGCATTCCCGGGTGCTGTGGGTTGAACTGTGATGGTACTCACACCACACGTTACGCCGTGATGTTGGAGATGAGGACAGAGGCCGAGCAAGTGGAGGTGATGCAGCTAGAGGAAATAGGTCATAGCGGTCTCGTGCACGGGGTGGACGGTCTGGGGTGCGACATCGAACCTGGTACTCTTCCTGCAGGTCATTTGGGGACTGATGGCGAGTGTTGGAGCTGCCATGCCGGATGCCATACCTCGAGTTCCAGAGCTTCTGGGCGGTTTCTGCTAGCTGGATTGGCGAGCAATCATCCTTGAGAACAAGGAGATCCCGCAGAGTGGACGGTAATCCAGCAAGGAAGACCCGCCTGATCAGCTCTGAAGGCTCTCCAACAGCTCCTCGGTGGTCCCGGTAGCCTTGGAAGACCGACGCCTCCACCTCAAGGAAGAAGTCCATTGGAGCCTGCCTTTCACTCATGCTGTGGTCGTAGAGCACTTTGAAAAAATCAGAGGCAGTGTACGTGCCCCTGAACTTACGCCTCAGCTGCCGCTTGAAAGTGTCCCAATCCTGTATCCCGTCAAAACTCTCGGAGTTGATGATGGTCTCCGCTCTGCCCCGACAACTTGCTCTTGCAGCCCGGATGTATGTGTCATCGGTTGGGGGCCTTACCAGGTTTTCAATAGCCCGAATGTAGCTCTCCACCTCCTGGTTTCTTTTCAGGGGCTCACAAGCAGAGGTTTCCCCTTTAAAATGAGGTATAGAGTCACGGGACACCAGATACGGGATTGCATCTCTGAAAGGCGGTTGGCATCGAAGGTGGTCTTGTGCTGGCTCCTCGCCGTACCTTGTGCGCGACGGTGTGGTCAGTCTTGCGGCCGGCTCAGGGAGTGTCTGGTTAGCCTCCCATAAATGGGAAGAGGACCCAGGGTATGCTGCTAAGTCGCCCCGTGCTGCTTCCCCTCTTCTGCACACTGGCGGTTGCTGACCATCTGGCTGCCTCTGTAAAAGAGCCTGCTCTTGCAGTTGCAGACGTCTCTCCCTCTCCTCCAGTTGCCGCTGCCATTCCCGGAGGTCTTCTCTGGTAGCTGCTGGGTGAATGGGGTTAGTAGACCTGGCCGCAGGTGGTGTGGTGACTGGTCGAATATGAGGGAGTGGAATGTCCGCTGGCTGTTCCTCAGGCTGTGCTGCTGAGGGAACCTGGCTCCCATTACTGCGAGATACCACCGCCTCGGTAGGAGCAGTCCTTGCCTGAAGTCGGTTCTCCAGTTGTTGTAGCCTGTCATCACTCTTGCGAGAGATTTCCTCCATCCTGCGGAGGAGTTCGTCCCTGTTCTGGGCAACGAGGTCCATCATCCTCTGCAGCATTTCCTCCATAATGGTAACTTCCCCCTCCACGGCTTGAACAGCGTCCTGTACTTGGCTACGAGAACCCTGTACAACTAAAACTGGGAGGGATGCACGGTTGTCAGGCGAAGAAGTACGTGAGCTTTGCTGGCTCGATGACTTGGTGCTTCGTAAAGACCTCCCACGTCCAGGCATAGTACAGAGCCTGGTAACAAGGGAAACAAGTTCCCACACACAAAAGAGCTGTACAACTCAATCACAAACAAAAAGGGGCCAGAGATACTGGCTGACTCACAAAACAAAGTGAACGGTGATGCGTGTAACTGAGGCCAAATGCTGACACAAGAAAGATTAAAATAACCAAAACTGCCCGTAAACTGGGTAAACACGAAAAAAAAGAAAGACAAAGAACCAAGTGTACACAGGGGATAAAGTAAAATTAGCAGGGGTAAAAAGAAAGATTAGAACACGGTAAAATGAAAGTGTCCCTATACCTAGCAAGAGCCACAAAGTAAAACTAACTGGTGAGCGGGCATTAGTAAAAAACAACACATAAAATGCTGAAAGAGAAAAGCCTCGCTCAAAAAATTCTAAAACACTACGAAATCTGAAATAAAACAAACAGAACAAAACACAGAACATAAAACAAGAAACGTGGCTCTTCTAATACTACTAAAACTAACCTAACAGGAAAAAGCTAAATGCTGGACTTTAAAAAAAATCTTCATATTAGTCAACGAGCAAAGAAACTCATAAATACACTCCTGGTAGATCCCACCGCTGCCACCAAAAATGGGGTGTACCTGTAAGGTTATATGAGAGAGGAACCCAAAAGAGGCCACCCGTGAGGCGGGAAGCTTCAGGCTTAGGGGCCAAGGAAAATGAGGGGGCCCCGTTCGTTCCTCGAAAAAGGGGGTGAGGGGACCAGGCTGAAGGCTCAGAACCCACACGACCTCACAAGCCAATTATCCCCGGAGATGCAGGCCTACCAGGAGCGTGACCAATACGAAGAAGCATGACAAATAAATACGAAATCTAAAATGAACAAAAAGAACCGTGCAGAAGGCACCAAAGTAAAACAAACTAATAAGTAAAAGACAATTGCCAGAGGGGCTTATGACTGAATAAAAATACGCCAGAAGGGCTTAAAAACAATAACAAGAACTAACATCTAAGATACAACGAGTAAAAGGTAAAATGAGGGAAGTAAAGGCTCAAGTAAAAGACAGTAAAAGGTATGAGCATGAATAAGAGTAAACAGTCAAAGGACAAGATAAAAGTAAGTAAAATTCAGAGAAAGTAAAAAAGAAAAAGTCGAAGGAGCACACATGGTTCACAGTGAATGTAAAATAGTAAAATGGCACGTCCAGCCTAAATACACCTGGGCAAGTAAAAGGGGCAGTACAACCTTGTTTCGGCATCCACGGTGTAAAATCCAGACAGGTAAATCCAAAGGGTAGTCACAGCACAGTCAGAGTATCCACTTCCTTTATTTAGCATGAACGTGGGGGTTACATTAACCCCCACGGACGTCAGCGTAGCACATAAATTGCATAGAAAAATAAATAAGAATGGTTTTAAAAAAATAAAATGTACAAAAGATAAAACCAATCACAAAAACAATTAAACATTAAAAGAAATAGTTAAAGAATTATAGTTATGGTAAAATAAGACGTAAAAGAATCTGCTGCGATTCATTGATAAAAATATCAAAATAAGTAACTTTCTCTCGCCTTAAAAGAAATATTAAAATTATGAATAAGTAAAAAGAAACCATACAAAAATAAAGCGGAGCTTAAAATACAAAAGATAAAAAAAAGCACATGAAAAGAAAGATGCAGACGCAGCAGATGTGGATGTCTGTTATCCGCACATCAAAATCTTCGTAAACTATGCACGGATAACTAAGGATCTCAAAAGTTTATTTAAAAACAATACAAAAAGGATGTAAATTAAAGTAAAACATGTACAAAGAAGTGCCAGCGTGGTACAGATATAAAATGCGTAAAAAGGAGGCTGGCAGAGGGAAGTGGTCCGGCTGTGCTCGACTCGCCCTGTGGATTTCGGCAGGATGCTGGGTAGGATAGGAATAGGATCGGAGCAGGGGAAGATAGGATTAAAGGTAGAAGGTAGGGTAAACGGGAAAAAGGAATGGAAAAGTGGGAAATTAACGTAGAAGCAGAAGGAAGTGAAAAAGCGAAGGAACAAGAAGAGGGTGCGAATAAGAGGGGTACGAGGGGGAAATGCGGCAGGATACAGGGCAGGATAAGGATAGGATGGGGGCAGGATAGAGTAGGGATAGTGGTAAAAGATAGAACAAGCAAGGAAAAGAAAAAGAGGAAGAAGCTACCGTGGAAGTAGAGAGAAGAGAAAAAGCGAGGGGACAGGAAGAGGGTGCGGATAAGGGGACGAGAGGGATAGAAGGATTGGAGCAAGAAAGGGGGGGGGGATAGGTAGTGGGTATAGTGTGGGGGGGGGGGAGGAGGTTGAAAACCTCACAATCCTTATAGGGTTCTATAATTCATAGGGCAGCCGGCTAAAAAAAAATGAACACAGGGAATTATAAACAGCCGCTAACAGATCAGTAAAAAAGAAAAAGAAAAAACAAATAACTTAAAAAAAAAACTCTAAGCCTACTATAAAACATTTATTTCATAGATTCACAATAATTGTACTTCAAATATTTTATTATTTTGACTTTCCATACCGTATTTTCTTTGTTCTGATACACGTGACTGACGTTGTAAAATCATATAGAAATACTGAATTAACATAAAAGTATAATTTGAGTGTTTATCTTGTGATAAAATTCGAAATAGTAAAATATTGCACAAAAACTCATAACTAAAGGACAGACTTTGAATAGGATTTTGAAATAACATGTATTTTGATTATTTGTCATGACTGTATACACACACATACATACATATATACATATATATAATGTATGTATATATACATATATATACATATATAATATATATACATATATATACATATATATACACACACACACACACACACACACACACACACACACACACACACACACACACACACACACACACACACACACATACACACACACACACACACACATATATATATATATATATATATATATATATATATAATCGATGTGATTGAACTTCCAGTCGGGAAGCGGAGGCGTATAATCAATATTTAGCCTCCACTGACATTGAGTTGCTCCGCTCAAAATTACAATAGTTGACCCTGTTCTAAACACTCTTACATTTTCTATACATCCCGTTGTTCCAATAATATCACCATATGTAAACAGGAAATGACAGATAACAGGTGTGTTCGCGTCATTCTCTGTATATTTTGCACTTTTTATATTAATATTTTCTCACGATTATATTATATCATTAAATTTAGAATTATTATATTGTTTTTAATCCTTCATAGTTATATGTCGTGTGACGAACTTTACACCCGAAACGTCTGAAAATAAAGATGCTGTTCCCGATAAGCCTGGTTTATCTGTTCCTTATATATATATATATATATATATATATATATATATATATATATATATATATATATATATATATGTATGTATGTATGTATATATACATATATATATATATATATATATATATATATATATATGTATGTATGTATATATATACATACATATATATATATATATATATATAAATATATATATATATGCGTGTGTGTGTGTGTGTGTGTATGTGTGTGTGTGTGTGTGTGTGTGTGTGTGTGTGTGTGTGTGTGTGTGTGTGTGCGTGTGTGTGCGTGTGAGTGTGTGTGTTAAAAAAAAATATATATATATATATATATATATAAACACACACATACATGTGACTTTTGCCAGCGGCTATAGACTTGTTGGTGATGAAAAGTCTCGTGTGACCGTGCCTTTTTAAGTGCTGGGATAATCCTTCATGGCTGACTCTTCAGGTGTATCCTCTCTGTCTATCTCTTTGCTTCGTGGTAAGTTTCTCTTCTACCAGGTTAGCGCCTTTCGCTAATTCTAGGGTAAGCACCTATGCCGTGTTTTGCTGCTTCTGTGATAGACGATTTTGCGATATATTCTAGCCTTCTTACACGGATGCGATATTCTCAGGCGACATGGCGTTTCTATTATTAGGAGTAGAAGACGTGCAATAAGATGGGTTGGTTGACTATCTAGATTGCCTTTATTTCCCCCAATTGTTTTTTTTTCCTCCTTCCTCTCACGCCCATAGTCAAAACGGGAGTTTATTTTCTTCTTTCCATATTTGTAGGTGCCTCCATCTGCCGGCCAGCGTTCTATCACATACCCCGACCTACCTTGGCATGCCCTCGCCTCCGCCCTCACTCGCTCTCTTCTCATGTACTTCCTCGTTACTGATGATGATGTCTGCTGTGGCCTCTTACTTCCGCCGTAGCGTATTAAATAAAGAAGAGGTGATTTATTTTCTCCTAACAAAGTCTTAAAGGTTAAGTTGGGTTTGCGATTTTACTACCTTTGTCTATCTTGACCGACAGAATAATTTTTGATGTTTTGCTTATATATCTGAAATATTTTAGATGAAAGTTATATAACTGAATCATCAACTTTAAGATATATTCTTCTTAATCCATGGATGTTTCAACAAATGGGGAGGTAGAGAGAGGACGGGGAGAGAGTAACAAACAAAACTTTCGTCTTTCAGTTTAAAATTATTGAGTCTAAATGCAATCAAATCAAATACTATTGACACAGAACAGTTAATATTTATTTTTTATTCACCAATTTTTCAACCAGAAATCAAAATTAAATAATGTTTTTTGCTAAAATGCTGATATCCATGCCAGTAAGCCATGCACTTTAACAGTTTCCTGAAAAGTTGATATATATATGTATATATATATATATATATATTTATTTATTTATTTATATATATATATATATATATATATATATAAATATATATATGTGCGTGTGTGTGTGTGCGTGTGTGTGTGTCTGTGTATACATATATACATATATATATATATATATATATGTATATATATGTGTGCGTGTGTATATGTATATGTATACACATATGTATGTATGTATGTATGTATGTATGTATGAATGTATGTATGTATGTATGTATGTATGTATGTGTGCGAGTGTGTGTGTGTGTGTGTGTGTGTGTGTGTGTGTGTGTGTGTGTGTGTGTGTGTGTGTGTGTGTGTGTGTGTGCATGTATACATGTTGTATAATTGTATGTGATATGTATATGCTTGTGTGCATATATTGTGTGTATATCTACGTATATTTACGTATATGTTAACCTTATCGGTGAGTATATTAAAGTGTTTCCAGCAAATATGAAAATAAAGAAACAACTGTTCATGAACCACAATCTACAATAATCTACAATATGACCTTAGTTAATGTAGCAAATGTTTTCGAATAAGATACATGAAGCATGGAATAGGATAGTATTCACTCATATCGAAGGACTGTCCTATAAAAGCCTGTGTCAGTGATGAATGAGATAAAGTGAATGAGACTAAAATTTCGAAAGGAGAAAGGGTGAATGGGAAAATCAGGAAGAGACAGAGATTTAGCTAGGATGGTAGGATAATACAGAACGGAGGAGACTAATAGAAACAGAGGCAGAAAAGTTAAAGATTCAAAGCGAGAGAGAGAGAGAGAGAGAGAGAGAGAGAGAGAGAGAGAGAGAGAGAGAGAGAGAGAGAGAGAGACAGAGACAGAGACAGACACGAGAGAAAGGGGGAGAGAGAGATAGATAGATAGAGAGAGAGAGAAAGTGAAAGAGAGAGAGAGACAGACAGAGAGACAGACAGGTACACAGTCATACAGACAAGCGTATAGACAGACAAACAAAGACAGACAGACAGACAAACAAAGACCGACAGACAGACAGAGAGTAGACTGATGGACAGGCAGACAAAGACAAATAAACAGACAGCCAGAGAGAAAAGAGAGACAGATAAACAGGCAGACAGACAAAGACAGAGGCACAGGCAGACAAATAGAAAAGGGTATTTAGAAAGCAAATACAAAGAGGTTAATATAGAGAGAAAGGCGTGCAGAGGAACATAGAAGAAAAGAATAACAGAAAAATAAACAGAAAATGTGAGAAACCCAGAGGCAGGGACGGAAAGGAAAAAAAAAACAGAGTTAGGTGTCAAAGAGTCAATCAGTATAATAAAAAAAAAATATATATAAAAGGAAAAGTGGCAAGGGAGCAAAATAAAAAAGAAGAGAGATATAGAGGAAGAAAGAGTCAGTCCCATTATCTTAAAGAGCATGATAAAAAGAGGTACAGAGAAAAGGTGGAAGAACAACATTAATATGATGAATAGATTAAAACAGGACACACGCAAGGCTACGTTTTATTATGGACCAATCGCATTTATTTGGAAATATGTGAACGAATATGAATAATTTCCCGAAACGAAACAAATGGTATGGCATTTCGATTCATTATTCTTGAAGATTACATTTTGGAAACAACAATAACGGTCATATTTAGATTAATTTTCTTGGTGCCTCGAATTGATCCCGCTTTTTTTTCAAATTAACATTGACATCATTCGTTTCAGCTCCGGTGACGAAGGACTAGTACTGTTCATTCATATTTTTCATTTAATGCACAGGTCAGGTCAGCGTGAGATATATTTTTGTCTGGTTTTCACGTATCAACAGCCATCAGTCATGTACTTTGGTTGTTTCCCGTCATATTAATGTGAATGACCGACTTTAACATTAATTCGATAATGTTATTGCCTTTATAAACAATCACAAAACAAAACAGAAAAAATGCGTATGTTCAAGTATGTGTCAACTGAAGTCACTATGAAAATTAATCATTCCAGGAAAATTAAAATAATTTACAGGACCTTTAACAAGTTGCGGAGTAATTTCTGTGTCTATATCACCAACAAACTTCTTCAGCTTCAGCACACACACAGTTCGACACAGTTATCGAATCTGAAGGTATTGAGTCCTGGGAGGAAAGAATGCTTATATAAAGAAAATGACTAAGTGATTACACGTTCGCTCACTCTGCATACAACGGCCGTAATTTCGTTGTGTCAAATAATAGGGGAAATTCATAAGTTCTGTATTACATCTTTGAGAAGATGATAAACAAAGGAGCTATTCATACAACAAACAGGCTGCTCAGAGGGTACAAAGGATCTAATTATTTCTTAACCTTCCGGGTTAAATTACTGTAGTCCTAAATCCCGCCATTGTTCCCTGCCCTACTGTGTGGATCTTGGTTGACTCAGAGTCGAGGCTTCGTGCGGTCCATTTCACGGCTTATTCCGCTGCGCCGCTGCTCTTGTGGAACTCGGGCTAAAATTCTCAGTTTAAGAGTCAAAAATGCAGTTACAACTCAAATTCATTAGAGAGAAAGGGGGGAGAGTTACTGCAGGGGTGGGTCTGCGGCGTCGAGAACTACGTTTCCAAGGGGTGTGGCGTGCCTTGTGCCCCCCCCCCCCCCCACTGTCCCCGTCGGTTGGGGAGGGAGAACCAGACTTAGAGATGCTTATGGTAGGCTAGATGTATCCAAACGGACGGTCTCCCCCCCCCCCCCCTTCCACTCAAAAAATTCAGTTATAGAAGGCAAGATATTCAATATTCAGCTACACATGCAGGGATTTAATGAAAGGTGGGTGGAATGTACGCCCCTAGCTGGCATATTGTTTTCTCTCTTTATGTCTACTTACTTACATAGGTCCATCTATTCATATCACTCCTCATTTCCCATCATTCTGCTTTAAGCTCTAACTAGCAATCCTGTTTTTGTGGTCAGGACAAACGAGTGGGAAGAGGCGGGAATTACAGAGGGTGGATGGCGAGAAAGAGAACTGTTAAGAAACAAAAAGGAGGAAAACAGACGGAAACATGAGATGAAGGGGGGGGGGGGGGTGCAGAAAGATAACTTCGATAAAACATTCTCAGGAATCGTTTTATTTTTGTTGCCGACTTAAATATATTTTTCTCAAAGCACTAAGTGTTCACTGTAGCCGTGGATAGTTTCGCTGGTTTGCTGCAATTGCATTTTTGGTTTGTTGGGTTGCCTTTATTGGTGTATTTTCTGGATTTGACCGGGTGGAAGGCATGCAGAAGGGAATCATGCAGAAGGGCCTCGAGGATGCCAAAGCCACATAGTGTCAAAGATATACAGCAGAGTCAGAGGCATTTCATAAATATGCATACATACAAAGAAACAGACACACAGACACAGGATGTTGGGGGGATGCAGTAAATAAGCATTCTTATAATGAAAAAAATATACTCCAACTCGAGTTAACCGAAACCTTTTATGAAAAGAAGAATGGGAAAGTTAAACAAGTCAACAAAGGTAAATACAAAAGAGCAAAGGACAAAGGTAAGTTTTGAGACTCGCCCGAAATTTTAAAAAATAATTCAGTCCTTTTGTCATTTGAACAACCACTTGGCTGTATGAACAAATTCTTTGTTTACGTTAACTATAAAACATGGCACTGCATGTACTTCGTCTTTCTATCAAATATGTAAGAAACCAATACTTATATTTTGCCTTTGTTTTCGCT
>NC_061823.1:21792995-21800495 GCF_019202785.1 Penaeus chinensis | reverse complement strand
ATTATCGGCGGTAAGGCAGCAGAAAATGATAGATGATAACTGTCGAGGGAGAATGTGTCATGTTTGCCTAAAGTGAAATTGAATCGAATTAAAAATCACGAAACATTGGAGTTCGTCTTGTTACCAGATGCCAGCCCTGAAAATATCGAACAGCCTTTATTATTACAAAAGTAAATAGACATGGTATAAAGTACACATCTTCCTGCAGCGAAGCCTTTCATAAAACGCCGCGCAATACATGAAACCGAGCCTAAATTATTCCCAGCGACGGGGATAAACCTCCGCGCATTCTCATCGACCCAGAAGGACACATATTGGATGATTCTGTTTGTTCTGCGCTGGCGTAAATCAAAACTAAGGGTCACTCTCGGTCGCTCTCCGAAGTATGATCGGCCACATCAGCAGCGGTATGGCGCGCCGTAATCCCTTATCCCGGAACATAAAGCATCCATTCCACCTGACGAACCATCTGCCGCGTGCGAGGCAAAGGTTTGTGCTGGGTCATGAAGGGTCATGAACCCTGATTAGGTCATGACCCGTTATGGACGGCCGCTGGCGATTAACGCAATTGATGGGGCACCGAATAGGCCTTGTTGTCGCCATAGAAGAAGAGAAAAAAATGTGAATAGATATTTCGACACTGGTCTACTATGAGAGTAAACAAATATAAGGTCGAAAAAATGCGTTAATTAGATGGGACGGTTTCCAAATTTGAGTAAATTATTTGCATTTATGTAATATATCTGAATGCTTTATGAGAGGCAATTGGCATTCCTTCAGCGAGCTGTTTGAAATTTAAGGAATCAAATGAGACCGCGTTTGATACTGGATCTTCGGTTTGTCCTCCGTATGCTGTCTCATTTTTTCTCAGCCTGCACTGCTATTGTAACATAGATACGTTCCACATGCGCATGTTTTTCATTCTTCGTCTCTTCTTTCTCTTCTTTAACATACATTAGACAGATTTATCTAAACTCTCTGATGTCATTTAGTGTCATCAGTGAAAAAATCTTTTTTTTCTGTTTTACCGGATATATGAGTATCCCGTCGCCTGTAAGATTAATGTAACAGAAATAACTAAACGCGCGTCAGAGTCAGATGACATCATCTTGTCTTCTACAAATGCTTAAAGACGCAAATAACATGCAACAGATCATAGACAAGGGAAACTCATAACCATCGCCTAAAAAAAAAAAAAAAAAAAAAAAAAAAAAAAAAAAAAAAAGAAGAAGCAGAAAAAAAAAGATGTAATCAAAGCAGTTTCACGATAATATTTTCTCATCACAGGCAAAATACTAGACAACCCTTGCAATGAAGTTGAACTGTTCCACGTCAAGTTGTCAGGAGACTGACTGATGATATTGGCTGTGGACCAATATTGCTTCATCAACCGACCGTCACAACACTTCGGAACTCATTTTGACGTTTTTGATCCTGCGACAAAATTTGAAATTCATGCGACAGTGCGTGGTTGTGTATATATGGTGTGGACACTGTCCCCGTCTCACACTACGCTCTCTCTCTCTCTCTCTCTCTCTCTCTCTCTCTCTCTCTCTCTCTCTCTCTCTCTCTCCATCTCTCTCTCTCTCTCTCTCTCTCTCTCTCTCTCTTCTCTCTCTCTCTCTCTCTCTCTCTCTCTCTCTCTCTCTCTCTCTCTCTCTCTCTCTCTCTCTCCATCTCTCTCTCTCTCTCTCTCTCTCTCTCTCTCTCTTCTCTCTCTCTCTCTCTCTCTCTCTCTCTCTCTCTCTCTCTCTCTCTCTCTCTCTCTCTCTCTCTCTCTCTCTCTCTCTCTCTCTCTCTCTCTCTCTCTCTCTCTCTCTCCATCTCTCTCCATCTCTCTCTCTCTCTCTCTCTCTCTCTCTCTCTCTCTCTCTCTCTCTCTCTCTCTCTCTCTCTCTCTCTCTCTGTCTCTCTCTATCTCCCAACGAGACACGGTCTAGCACCTTTTGTTCTTCTCTGTAAAATTGTTTGTCGTCCACTGGTTGCCCTGAATTTCCTCACGCTGAAGCCAGTTCCCAGTCGCTGCTTCGGCGACTGAAGGGAAATTGGGCGCGAACTTGGGTCTTCACGATTGCAAAACCAGCCCCCTCTGCGTATAGACCTATAGATATATTCCTGTACATACATGCACACGGATAGACGGCTAAATAAATTGATAGATAAACAGATAGATAGATCTGACAGATATGAAAACAAATAGGAAGATAGACAGATAAATAGATAGACAAATCGCTATATATACAAAGAAAACCATCAACAAAATATGAATATACGTAAATCAACACGTTTGTTCCCTGTCATTTCTCTTCCGTCCTCCTTCGCCCTGAGCCCCGGGAATATTGTTTGCCTCGTCCATTAGCGAGAGAATCCGAGCCTTGCTAATCAACGCCGGCAGGTACGGTATTGTTCGAATATTCGGAATATTTTACAACGAATTCAAACCATTTGCATATGATCTTCAGGACACAAAGGGGGAAGTGAGGGAGAGAAAATATAATTGGAATAACAGGATCAGAAGAAACGCCAAAGGTGAGAAAAGCAGAAGACCACAGCCATAACTTCCCCTACAGGACCCCGCCTCGGCCGACCAGCCCCTTCGCAGGACCAGCTTTATGACAGCCATCATGACCCACTTGGAAATTTTATCTTTCGACACAGTCATCGTCGTCTCCTTCTACAGTTTATCGGAGACTTCCTGATACCTACTATAGCTCGTAAATTGACGTATGATGACTTTATGACGCCGTAACGCTAAGTATAAGAATGGGAAGGAGAGGGCTAGGGAAGGGGGAGAGGGGAGGGGGGAAAGGGGTAGAGGGAGATGGGATGAGAGAGAGAGAAAGAGAGAAAGAGAGGGAGAGAGAGAGGGGGGGGGGGAGATAGAACGAAAGAGAGAGAGAGAGAGACATACTCAGTCATGTACGCACACACACACACACACACACACACACACACACACACACACACACACACACACACATACATACACACACACACATACATACACACACGCGCGCATACACACACACACAAACAAACAAACAAACACACGCACACACAACATACAAATACACGTGTAGAAATATAGATATAAATAAAGATACATAAAAGACAGATCTATATATATATATATATATATATATATATATACATATTCGGTCTTCACTGACGTTGCAGAACACGACTCATGCTCGGCCTTGGGTTCCTCCGGCGGTGAAAAATCAACTGCAGAGATTACGTGGAGTGAGAAGAAGGTCGAGACGAGAAAAGTAAAACGCTTTCGGAAAAAAAAAGTGTTGATAAACAATCTTTTCTCTTCTATTGTTTTGCAAAAAACGGGTGAAATATAAATAGCGAGATAGATATACATATATATAGATAGCTAGATAGATAGATATATAGACAGGCAGATAGGTAGATATACATACATACATACATACATACATACATACATACATACATACATATATATATATATATATATATATATATATATATATTTATATATACATATATATATATTTATATATATATTTATATATATATATATATATATATATATATAGTACTGATATAATTATTGAGGCCGCAGGCGGTTTCAACTCTTTTTAGTAGAAAATGTATCCCATGTATTCTATTTGCATATACAGTATTATTAAAGGCATGATATTAGTGCCAGAATACCCGCCCTTGGCCTTCATCACTGCAGCAACACGACTTGGCATGCCTTGAAGGAACCGGCGGACCTTTTCCCTTATTTCTGTTTTTTTATGCCTTGCCTTCATCAATCGTACAATTAGCTCAACTTTGTTAGTACATTCTTCCTGGCTTATTCCGTCTTTCATGTCTTTCCATAAACTTCCTATCAAATTTTAGATTGGACTGTTACCAGGCCAATCAAGCACTCTAATACCATGATTATCCAAATGGGTTTTAACGCTTTTGGCCGTGTGGCAGGGAGCTCCATCATGCATGAAAATGCAGTCATTATATGGGAACCACTCACGAAGTTGGGGCAAACGTCTATCAATGATATGATATCCAGCTTGATTTAGATTACCTTATACAATCTCTTATCTTCCATTGCCCATGGCAGAGATCACAGACAACACCATCACCTTGGTAAGGATTTTTTCTTGAACTCTCTGGCAGTCGGGCTGGTCCTTCTCGAAGCTGGGTCCTCTAACATACTTTCGTCTGCTCATCAGTATTTCTTTCGTAAAGACTCATCAGAGAAACGAACCTGTAAATAAAAAGAACAAAAGTCAGTAGGTAACTGAACATTTAAATAAAACCCTCCTGAACTCCATCTTCAACATGACCTTTTTGTATTATGTATTTCACTGAATTGTTTATATCGCATGGGAAGATTTAGGTGATATTTACCTTTTCCCAATCCTTTGATGTTGAACCCTTGTGAGCTTTTGCCCAGGCCAGTCGTTTTTTCCTCATGGTTAGCCTTGGCACCTTAGTTGACCTGCACACAAGGCTTCCCTTCCCATGTAACTCTGTTCTGACTGTAGAGGACTTACACTAGATACCATAGTTCTGTTCATGAGCCAAAAAAAAGAGAAGAAAAGAAGAGAAGAGAGAAAGAGAAAAGAAGAGAGAGAAGAGAGAGAAGAAAAGAGAGAGAGAGAGAGAGAGAAAAAGGGAGAGAAAAAAAGAAAAAGAAGAGAGAGAGAGAAAAGGAAGAAAGAAAAGAGAGAGAGAGAGAGCAACGGATTTATAAAAAAGAGAGAGGGGGGGAAAAGAGAAAGAAAAAAGGAGAAAGAAAACAAAAGAAAAGGAAAGAAGAGAGAGGAAGAGGAGAGAGAGAGAGAGAAAGAAACAACGAGTGATAGAGAGAGAAAGAAGAGAGAGAGAGAAAGAGAGAGAGAGAGAAAGAAGAGAGAGAGCAACGGATTTGAGAAGAGAGGGGGAGGTTTGACTGATAAAGAAAGAAGAGAGAGAGAGAGAGAGAGAAGAAGAAAGAAAAGAAAAGAAGAAGAGAGAGAGAAGAGAGAGAGAGACAACTGATGATGAGTAGAAAAGAGAGAGAAGAGAGAGAAGAGAAAGGAGAAGAGAGAGAGAAGAAAGAAAAAGAGAGAGAGCGAGAGAGAGCGAGAGAGAGCCCCTGACGGAGAGAAAAAGAGAGAGAAAAGAGAGAGAAAGAGAGAGCGAGAGAGAGAGAGAAGCACTGACCGAGAGAGAGAGAGAGAGGAGAGAGAGGAGAGAGAGAGAGAGAGAGAAAAGAGAGAAGAGAGAAGAAGACACTGCCCCGAAAAGAGAGAGAAAATAGAAAGAGAGAGAGAGAAGAGAGAGAAGAGAAGCAACGACCGTAAAAGAAAGAGAGAAAGAAAGAGAGAGAGAGAAGAGAGAGAGAGCAACACGATGAAAGAGAGAGAGAGAAGGAGAGAGAGAGAGAGAGAAGAGAGAGAGAGAGAGAGAGAGCAACTGACCGATGAGAGAGAGAGAGAGAGAGAGAGAGAGAGAGAGAGAGAGAGAGAGAGAGAGAGAGAGAGCAACTGACCGATGAGAGAGAGAGAGAGAGAGAGAGAGAGAGAGAGAGAGAGAGAGAGAGAGAGAGAGAGAGAGAGAGAGAGAGAGAGAGAGAGAGCAACGTACTTGTAAGAGAAAGAGAGAAAAAGAGAGAGAGAGAGAGAGAGAGAGAGATAGAGAGAGAGAGAGAGAGAGAGAGAGAGAGAGAGAGAGAGAGAGAGAGAGAGAGAGAGAGCAACTGACCGATGAGAGAGAGAGAGAGAGAGAGAGAGAGAGAGAGAGAGAGAGAGGGAGAGAGAGAGAGAGAGAGAGAGGGGGGGGGGGCAACGTACTAATAAGAGAGAGAGAGAAAAAGAGAGAGAGAGAGAGAGAGAGAGAGAGAGAGAGAGAGAGAGAGAGAGAGAGAGAGAGAGAGAGAGAGAGAGAGAGAGAGAGAGAGGGCAACGTACTAATAAGAGAGAGGGGAGAAGAGAGAGAGAGAGAAGAGAGAGAGAGAAGAGAGAGAAGAAGGAAGAGAGAGAAAGAGGGAGAGGAGAGAGAGAAGGGCAACGTACAAAAAAATAAGAGAGAGAAAAGAAAGAGAGAGAGAGAGAGAGAGAGAGAGAGGAAGAAAAGAGAGAGAGAGGGCAACGTACAAATAAGAGAAGAGGGGAAAAAAGTGAGAGAAAAGAGAGAGAGAGAAGGAGAGAGAGAGAGAGAGAGAGAAGAAGAGAGAGAGAGGGGAAAAAAACTTGACTTCCCCAGATTTGCTCCTTTGGGCTAATGGCGAGCGTCTGGGAGTTCTCTGGTCGCTCTCAAAGGCTGCACGTAATTTCGGAAGCCCCTGTTTGAATAGCAGTAACTATGGTTCTGTATTTTCTTGCTTGCTCTTTTCTTAGAGGTTTTTTCCCATTTTTCCCTGCCCGGGCCTTTTAGCCTCTTTTCCGTGGGTCTGCTCAAAATTAAACAGCTCATGACGGATTTTTTCGCTTTCATTTTTTTTTCAGTTGGTGTTTATTTACGCATGTCTGTTTGAAAAGGGAGAGGGAGAGGCCGGGGTAGGATGATGGAGATGAACAGGAACAAGAACATGAAGGAAAGAGAAGAGGAAGCAGAAAAAGAATAATGGAAATTCCAGAAGTTTTTTTTTTTTTTTTTTTCTTGCGAACTAACATTTGGTGTTAAGACGTTTTTGCTTTGTTATGTTCTCCTCGGTTCTTTTTTACTCTGGGATTTCCTTTCATTTGTTTTTTGGAGCATGAGAGGCTTCAACGAGAATTTATGAAGAACTATTACACTTATCTGTATCAATATTTCATGAAGATAGCACCATTAACATTTTCTATTTCTTTCTGACAGTGACAAAAAAGCCGAGACAATCAGTGACAGAGAAAATTCCCCTCCTGGTTTTCTTTTCTCTCTATCTGTTTCTCGTGACATCTTCAAGAATTTCCTTCTCTCGCTATTTCCTTTTTTTCTTGTACCTCAACTTTCTTCTTTTGAATTAAGTTTAATTCACGTCCTCCTCCTAGATGTGTTCTAATTTGCTTTTGCTCAGATAATTCTCGAGGTAAAAAAAATAATAAAAAAATAAACCGTCTTTTTCTTTCCTCCGACAGAGAATATTAAAGGCACCAATTTTCTTAAAACTTTCTTTCGAACGAAATTGAAATGTTTCTCGAAACGCTTCAATCCACTGTCGCAAATTGCAGCAAATCTGGCCGGCAGGAAATGGAACAAGGATTTTCCTCGAAAATACGAAACAAAAATGACGCACAAGAAAAACGTTATTTATGAGACTAAGGTGACGTGAGTGGATAGATTTTTTTTTTTTTTTTTTTTCTTTCTTTCTTTCTCTTTTGCGGGGAATGATAATCGAAGTAAATGTGAAATTTACATATTTTTGAGAATACAAATAAAACAACAAGATACAACAATACGAACAGTTACAAATACAGAGAAAAAAAATTACACTGCAAACCGTCTTTCCTCAGGAGTGGGCCCACGTTTCCTCATAAATGCACATATAAAAACGAAATA
>NC_061823.1:21785495-21787995 GCF_019202785.1 Penaeus chinensis | reverse complement strand
CCCTCTCTCTCCTCTTACCTCTCTCTCATCTCTCCCTCTCTCTCTTTCTCTCTAAATCTTTCTCTCCTCTTTCTCTATAATCTTTCTCTCTCTTTCTCTCCTCTTCTCTCACTCTCTCATTCCTCTCCTCTCCTTCCTCTCCCCCCCCCCACTCTCTCCCTCTCTCTTTCTCTCTCCTCCCTCTCTCTCTCTCTCGTCTCTCTCTTCCTCTCTCTCATCTCTCCCTCTCTCTCCTCTCTCTCCTCTCCTCTCCTCTCCTCCTCCTTTCTCTCTTCTCTCTCCTTTCTCTTCATCTTCCTCTCTTTCCCTCTCTCTCCTTCCCTCTCTTCTCGTCCCCTTCCTCCCCTTCTTCTCTCTCCTCTCCTCCTCCTCTTCTTCTCTCCTCCCTCTCCCTCTCCCTCTCTCCTCTCTTCTCTCTCATCTCCTCCTCATCTCCCTCTCCTCTCTTCTCTTTCCTCTTCTCCTCCTTTTCATCTCTCTCTCTCTCCTTTCCTCTCTTCTCACCCTCTCCTCTTTCCCTCTCCTCTCTCTCTCTCTCCCCTCTCTCCCCTCTTCCTCTCTCCACTTCCTCCTCTCTCTCCATCTCTCTACTCTCTCTCTCCTCTCTCTCCTCTTCCTTCCTCTCTCTCCTCCCTCTCTCTCCTCTCCCTCTCCTCCTCCTTCTCCTCCTCTCCTCTCTCTCTCTCCTCTCTCCTCTCTCTCTCTCTCTCCCTCTCATCCTCTCACTCCTCTCTCTCTCTCTCTCCCTCTTCTCTCCCTCTCTCTCTCTCCTTACTCTCTCTCTCTCTCTCCTCTACCTCTCTCTCTCTCTCTCCCCCTCTCTCTCTCTCATCTCTCTCTCCTCTCTCCCTCTCTCTCTCTCTCTCTCTCATCCCACTCTCTTCTCTCTCTCTCTCCTCTCTCTCTCCTCTTCTCTCTCTTCTCTCCTCTTCTCCCCTCTCACTCTCTCTCTCTCCCCTCACTCTCCTCCTCTCCCTCCTCTCTCTCCTCTCTCTCTCTCTCTCTCTCTCCTCTCTCTCTCCTTCACCTTCCCTTCTCTCTCCCCCTCTCCCCTCCTTCTTCTCTCTCTTCTCTTCTCTTCTCTCTCTCTTCTCTCCTCCTCTCTTCTCTCCTCCCCTCACTCTCTCTCATCTCTCTTTTCTCTCTCCTCTCATTTTCCTCTCTCTCTCTTTTCTCTCTTCTCCCTCTTCCTCTCCATTTCTCTCTCTCTCTCTCTTTCTCTCTCTTCTCTCCTTCTCTCTCATCACTCTCTCTCCCTCTTCTCTTCTCCCTCTCTCTCTTCTCTCTTCTCCTCCTCTCTCCTCTCCTCTCTCATCTCTTCTCTCTCTCCTCTTCTCTCTCTCTCTCTCTCTCCTCTCTCTCCTCTTCTCTCTCCTCTCCTCTTTCTTCTCTCTCCCTCTTCTCCCTCTCTCATTCTCCTCTCTCCTCTCTCTCTCCTTCCTCCTCTCTTCTCTCTCCTCTCCTTCTTCCTCTCCAACTCCTCTCTCTCTCTCTCTCCTCTCTCTCTACCTCTCTCCTCCTACTCTCTCTCTCTCTCTCCCTCTCTCTTCCTCCTCTCCTCTCACCTCTCTCTCTCTCTCTCCTTCTCTCTCCTCTCTCTCTCTCCTCTTCTCTCTCATCTTCCCTCTTCTCTCTCTCTCTCTTCCTCCTCCTTCTCTCCTCTCTCTTCTCTCTCTTCTCTCTCCCTCCTCTCTCTCCTCCCTCTCTCCCCTCCCTCCTCCTCTCTCTCTCTCCTCCTCTCTCTCATCTCTCTCTCTCTCCTCTCTCTTCTCTCCTCTCATCTCTTCTCCTCCTCTCCTCCCTCTTCCTCTCTTCTCTCCCTCTCTCTCTCTCTCCTTCCTCTCTCATCTCCTCTCTCTACTCTCTCTCCTCTCCTCTCCTCATCTCCTCTCCTCCTCCTCCTCTCTTCTCCTCATCTCTCCCTCTCTCACTTCTCTTCTCCCTCCCTTCTCTCTCCTCCTCCTCTCCTCTCCCTCTCTCTCTCCTCTCTCATCCTCCTCTCCCTCTCTCTCTCTCTCCTCTTCTCTCTCCTCTCTCTCCTCTTCCCTCTCTCACTCTCTCTCTTCCTCTCCTCTCTTTCCTCTTTTCTCTCCCTTCCTCTCTCTTTCTCACTCTCTCCTCTCATCCTCCTCTCTTCTCCCTTCTCCCTCTCTTCTTCTCCTCTCCTCTTCTCGTATCTCTCTCTCTCTCCCTTTCTCTCTCTCTCCTCTCTTCTCTCTTCTCCCTCTCCCTCTCTCCCTCTCCTCTCATCTCTCTCCCTCCTCTCTCTCCTCTCTCTCTCTCTCTCTCTTCTCTCTCTCTCTCTCCTCTCTCTCTCCTCTCCTCTCTCTCTCTCTCTCTTCTCTCACCTCTCCTCTCTCTCTTCCTCCTCTGCCTCTCTCCTCTCTCTCTTCCTCCTCTCTCTCATCTCCTATTCCTCTCTCCTCGTCCTCTCTCTCACTCTCTCTCCTTCTCTCCTCTCCTTCTCCCTCATCCTCTCCTCTGTCTCTCCTCTCTCTCT
>NC_061823.1:21772995-21775495 GCF_019202785.1 Penaeus chinensis | reverse complement strand
AACCAACCATGCCACACGACCCACTAAAATGAGTGTGCAACTAGGATCTAACCAGCTTCCATAGACGTTACCTATCTACTCATACATGAGTAATGATAGCGAAGATTTACACACACTCCCCGTGGGCACTCGGTGGAAAAATTGATTTAGAAATCCGAAACCGAAGTCAGATACTGAGGTGTATATATATGAAAGATGGAATAATGCAATACCGCATTGATATAGGTGTATAACAATCCTCCCTGACCTTACCTCGAACCTAGGACACTTTTTCCGAGTGCCACGGGGAGTGGGCACTCGGTGGAGAGTACCGGTATATTGATGTGATGTGAATTACGATACATTCCTTAAAGAGTAAAGAGTATAGTTATCAACTGTAACAAGTGATTAGATATAATCACTTTGTTTACAATTATATGTGTTACACTAATATAATATGATTTAAGTTCTTAAAGAATAAGATATTTTCGCGTAAATGTATTGATATATATCACACAACTCATATCAACGACTCATGACAATCATTACAAAGCCAATGGGCCTCAGAACAAGGTTAATATATTTGCTGTATTTCATATCTTGAATTCGTATGTTATCATTAGTAAGATTTAATACAGTATTATTATAAAGATTTAATCATACAGCTCATTATGGAAATCGGCAAAATGTTTTGTGTATATGAGTATCCGGGCAAGCAGGCAGACAGGCAGGCAGACAGACAGACAGACAGACAGACAGACAGACAGACAGACAGACAGACAGTCAGACAGACAGATAGACAGACACACAGACAGACTGACAGACAGACAGAAACAGAAAGATAGACAGACAGACAGACAGACAGACGGACGGACAGACAAACAGAAAACAGACAGGCAGACAGACAGACGGACAGACAGAAAGTCAGACAGACAGACAGACAGACAGACAGACAGACAGGGACAGAGACTGAAGGCTTGAAATCAGAAGGCTAAGGTAATATGCCATACACATATGGTGCTCGAAATCGTAGAATAAAAAGCATGATGTGATTATCACAGTCATATAAACTCCCCATAGCAAGAAAATACACATTATAACAGTAACAAGGGATCCACATAAACCCAGTATAAAAGGTGTGCACTATCCAGAAGTACAGATACACAACATACACAGCTGTGGCATTTTATCCAACAGCTCTCTCTCTGACACTCACGCACGCGGATGTACACACACACATGCACACACATATATAGATAGATAGATGGGAAGTTAGAGGAATGGATAGACAGATAGATAGATCTCTGGGTGTATGCAGGCAAATAAATACATTAATATGCAGGCAAAGAAAAACATACATAAATAAATAAAAGCAAATACATAAACAAACAAATAGAACAAATACAGAAACAAACAAATACATACACAAACAAATACATAAATAAACACCCAAACACCTAAACACACAAATGAGCCAAGAATCAAAGACAGAGAGACATAGACGAACGAATGAATAACTAAGAGACCAGACAAACAGACTTCCGGAAGGCAGGAGCGAGCCCCGCCGGCGCTAAGAGCGGGAACAAAAGCGTCCCAGCGATGTAATTACTTTGTATTGGATCTCATTAAACTTTGGCGAGAGCTTTTCGCCTCAGTGTATGATCACGTGACTTGGCGCCGCCGTGGCTAACTGAAGAAGTGTTAATTGGTCACGATTGAACAGCCGTCTGGGGTGATATTCGGCGAAGGAAAACGGTCGAAATTTCGCAAAAGGCTTTCAAATTTCGGCTCATTTTCTCATGATTGTTTCGTGATGCTGTCAGGGTTAGGGCTTGTTTAGACTTAAGTGCACTCAATCTAATGCTGATTACAGGCTAGTCTTATGTGATGAGGAAATTACATGTGAACATGTTCCTCTTGCAAAATAGCAATGTTCTTTCATGAAAAGTATTTGCAGCAAATTGCAAATTTGCATTTCCCTCTGTTTCACCCATCTATTACTCCATCATTGTTTTCTTATTCATACATGTGTAAGCATTTTTTCAATCGTGTTTATAATGTCGGTCTATAAATGTAAAATCTATGTATTTACTGGATCTATCTACCTATTTGTCTGCCCATCTATCTATCCGTCGGTCTGTTTGTCTATCTGTTTTACTAAATATCTAACTATTTATTCCTGTATCTATCTATTTACCTATTTATTTGATTTACCTATCTTCCTATTTAACTATCTACCCATCTCTTCATATATCCATCTATCTGTCTGTCTATCAGCAATTAAACATCTATGACTACTCGTTACGATTATCTTATTAAGCTATTAGGCCGCTGGGCCATGGCGCAAGACGGACAGGCGAGGCCTCATCTATCTCGTCTTTCAAAATATCCACTAATAATTCATGACAGTAATGGCGAAATGAGGCTAATTCGGCTGCAGAAAGAAGAAAAAATAGAGGCCAAATATAGACAGGGAGAGGTAAAAATAAAATAAAAAGAGTGGGGGACAGGGCAGTGCAAA
>NC_061823.1:21745495-21750495 GCF_019202785.1 Penaeus chinensis | reverse complement strand
ATAAGATATGTCCGAGGCAGAAAATATAACTAGCTTTGGCAGGACGCGGTCTGGTCGCCACGCTTCGGTCTGAGATTCGGTCTTAGGATTAAGTTAGGAAGCCTTCACTCGAAACGATTTCGGAGACTTTGCCTGCGTGTGTGTGTGTGTGTGTGTGTGTGTGTGTGTGTGTGTGTGTGTGTGTGTGTGTGTGTGTGTGTACATAATATATATGTCTATGTAAATATAATGTACGCTCACCGCATTGTTAGCAAACAGTGGTGGGGGTAAGGTACATATTACCAGGTAGTTCCACTTCAATTTAGGCTGTTAAACCTAAAAATGGCTGATAATGGTAAGGAACTCTTCGTTACCATAAATAAAAAGGGGAGAATTTTGGTTTTATTTTTGGCAGTTATATTAGCATTGGGTAAATTATACAAATAATTACACATCTAGCTATATCTGATATCTCACATGCACTCTCATTGGCAAAACATAGTGACATTATTAGTTCTGTCCCTTTATTTGCCCTGGTCAGTCTACGTTTTTCGGTGGATCGTCTTTGAAAATAAGAAACACAGAAATATAATAAATATTTAATATTTGCAATGAATAAGAGCGTAGAGCTACCATGAGTGGGAATAATTCTATTACAAGTAACGAAATTAAGTGAAAGAGATAGTACCATTAATGTTTTTGATAATGAACTTATTTGGTAACGTTGTCATTACCCGTTAGTTTATTTATCAGTCAGCATGTTCAAGATTTAGATAATTTCTTACAGCTACAGGGACACAGGAAAGAAAATCCAAAATCAAAAGCTAGGGAAATTTTGAAGAAAACATTTTCAATTTCCCTTATGATTTAGTAACAATATATATATGGAGAGAGAACTAAATAGATAGACACACACAGACGCATATATAGAGAGAGAGCGACGAAAGCAGTTGCAAAAATTGCAGTGAGGCCGACTTGATATTGGTGTGTGTGTGTGTGTGTGTGTGTGTGTGTGTGTGTGTGTGTGTCTATATGTCTATATGTGTGTATGTGTGTGTGTGTGTGTGTGTGTGTGTGTGTGTGTGTGTGTGAGCGTGGTGTTAGTAGTTAAAGAATTATTATCAGTAGAAGTAAAAATGATGATTATTTTTATTAATTGTTTTTATCATTATCAATATTGTTATTATTACTATTAATATAACTATCATTATCATCATTGCTGTTGTTATTATCATTACTATTATCCTGATTATTTTTATCATCATACCCATCATTGCTGTTATTATTACTATTATTATTATTATTACTAGTATTACTATTGTTTTGTTATCATTCTTTCTATTATTAATGCTACCATTATTATCGTTATTACTGCTATTATTATTATCATTGCTATTACTATTATCATTATTTTTTATATCATTAGTAGTAGTAGTATCAGAATTAGCGTTATTGTCATTAATATCATAATGATAATGATAATAGTAGTAATAAAAGTAATAACAATAATAGTAACAATAATAATGATAATGATATTAATAATAATTATGGTGAAATTATAATAATGATAGTCATAACAATAATAATGATAATAATAAAGATAATTTCAATAATGATAATAATGATGGTGATAATAATAATAATGATAATAATAATAATAATAATAGTAATAGCAATAATAATAATAATAGCAATAATAATAATTATAATGTTAGTAATTAATTAACAATGATAATAATAACAATGATATGGAGAAGAAAAAAAGAAGAAGAAGAAGAAATATAGTCAATTTAATCCGAATAACAACGATAAAGATTTAAATTATTTTATAATATTAGTAACAATAAAAATGATAATCATATGTATAATAATGATAATAATAGTAGTAATAATAATAATAATAATAATGATAATAATAATAATAATAATAATAAAATAACAACAACAACAATAAAAATAATAATAATAATAATAATAATGATAATATGGATAATAATAACAATAATAATAACAATAATAGTAATAATGATGATTATAATAATAATACCAACAACAACAATAATGATAATAATAATAATAATGATAATAATAATAATAATAATAGTAATAATAATAATAATAAATGAAAAATATTAATAATAATAATAATAATAATAATAATAATAATTATGATGGGATGATGATGATGATGATAATAACAATAATAATAACAACAACAACAATAGTAAAAATAATAATAATAATAACAACAACAATAATGACAACAGTAATGATAATAATAATGATAATAATAATAATAATAACAATAATAATAATGATAATAATAGTGATAACAATGATAATAATAATAATGAAAATAATAACATTAATAATGATAGTAATCATAATAATAACAACACTGATAATAATGTTTATGGTAGATTATAATAATATTGAAAGTAATGCTAACAAGTTTAATAACGATAATGATGATATTATTCAAACAACAATAATGATAGAAATAATGATAATGATAATAATGACAATAGTAATAACAATGATAATAATAAAGATGTTAATGATGATGATAATAATAATAAATATAACAATAATGATAATAGTAATAATAATAATATCAATGATAATAATAATAATGAAAATGCTAACAATAATGATAGTAGTAGCAATGATAATAATAATGATAATGATTATAATGATAATGATAAAAATTATAATAATAATGACAGTAATAAATACGATAATAATGATAGTAAGAAAAGGGATTATTATGATATGGATGACAATCATTATAGCAAATATAGTAATCATCATAATAACAATATAAATTATAATAACAATATTGATAATGATGATAATGATAATGGTAATAATAATGATAACAATAATTATAATGATAGTAATGGTAATAATAATGATAATAATAATAATGACAATAATATCAGCAATAATAATATAAATCCTAATAATCTAGTTTTTGCATTGAGGTTTTTTCTACCAATAATGATGATGATGATAATAATAATGAAATAATAATAATTATGAAAATAATAATAACAAAAATGATAATGATAATAATAATAATAATAATGATAATAATAATAATAATAATGAAAATTATTATTACTAGTAGTAGTAGTATCATTATCATAATTATCATCATCATCATCATCATTACAATAATAATAATAATAATAATAGTCATTATACTAATAATGATAATAACAATGATGATGATAATGATGATAATAATAATGATGATGATGATAATGATAATAATAATAATAACAATAATAATAAAGTAATAATGGTAATTATAACAATAGTAATGGTAACAATAATAACAATAATAATAATAATGATTATAATAATAAAATAATCCTAATGATAACAATCATATGGGATATGGAGCGAGAATTCTCAGCTGAAATGAGGAAGTGCTGTAGATCACTGACAGCATCATCCACAGGGCATATGGAAAGGCCTGATAAGCCGTGAACAATGTGTAAGAACGTATGTAGAAAACAGTCAGGCGAGACCCGAAAGATTTGAAGAACAGGGAAACCAAAGCAAGAGAGAAAACATAGAAGATAAATAGACTACATGGGCTATACGTTAGAGAAAAATGAAGGAATAGACTGGAATAAAGAACAAACTACATAGAATTCCATGCAGAGAAAACAGCAGAGTCACCAACGTGTAGAATGTGTTGGAAATGCAATGGAAGTGTAGGTCACTTTGAGAGTGTAGTAAGCTGGCTAGGCGTGAGTGTAAGAGGCAAAGACGCTGGCAACTTTGGGGAAGAGCTTAGGAGGAAAGAACAGATGTTTAGAATAAATAGAACTCGGAAGCTGTGGTCGAAAATTATAGATTCTAAATCTTGTTGGATTTTAATATGAAGTGCAATAAGACTAAAGATTGCCTTTGTGTATAAGACCGGACATTGCCTTTGTGTATAAGCAGACAAAGGAAGGTTTGATCGTGAACTAAAGAAGGCTGAAAAGCATCAGCAATTGAGAAGCAAAAGTGCCAGACTCTGGAAGCTGGATAAGGTGACTGTTGTAGTGGTAGTTACTGGAGTAGGCCTAGTGGGTGCTGCATCCAGAATGTTTGGCGAACATATGGAGAAAATTTCAGAGTCGGAAGAGGACAGAAAACGACGTCACTTGGAACTGCTAAGCTATTGCGGAAGCGCTTGTCTGTACGCACGCGGGAGAGGAGACACACTTGATACCTTTGGCGGGTTGGCCTTGCTCGCTCCCGAGAGGAAGCGACCGGGAAGAAGACGTTTCTTAAAATCACACTAACACATAAACGATAACAACAAAAATAATGATGATGATGATTATAATAATGATGATAGTGATAATAATTATAATAACTATAATTATGATAATGGTAGTAACAATGTAGTGATAATAGTGATAATAATTATAATAATAATGATAATACTTATAATAATGATAATGATAATAATGATAATGATAATAAAGATAATGATAATAATGATAATGATAATAATGATAATGATAATAATGATAATGATAATAATGATGATAATGATAGTTGTCATAATAATAATAAGAAGAAGAATAAGAATAAAAATGATAACAGTGATGATGATGATGCCGATAAAGATATTAATAACAATAATGACACTATTAATGATGATAATAATAACAATTATCATTATTATTATTACTATTAATATCATTATTATCATCATCATCATCATCATCATCATCATCATCATCATCATCATCATCATCATCAATATTATTATTGATACAACAAATTCATAAAACTGTTCATAAGGTAATGATTATATATAAAGAAAATAACAACAACAGCAACAACACCAATTATGATAATAATGATAACAGTGATAATAATAATAGAAATGATAAAGATAATAATAATGATAACAATGATAATAATGATAATAGTTATAATGATAATAACGATTATTACTACTATTATTATTATTGTTATTACTGTTATTACTGCACCCCATAACCTACGCG
>NC_061823.1:21725495-21732995 GCF_019202785.1 Penaeus chinensis | reverse complement strand
ATTTTCGACAAAGAGAACGAGAAATGATATTGACCTCGAAGTGACATCCTTATCACACGACGGCTCGCATCCTAAGAAGAGAATAGGGGTGTTGGTCAGTGTCCGCTTTCTTACTGCGACTGAACATAAGTCAGAAAGACACATTGTTTCGTTTTGTTTTTCGTTAGCTTGACGAATGAAAATGTAGCGGCGCAGCTATTGACGACGCCGACTCTTGCGACGGGTCTACGCTAACATGCTCTCACAGGCAGGTCTTAACATTCAGTTATGCAATAATTTTGCATATATGATCCGTCGACCGGGTATGATTTGCCGTTCGGGGCTGTTTGGAAATTAGCGATCCCGCTTATTTTTGCGTTGACTAAGCGAGGAAATGCTGTTGAAAGAAAACAATAGTTCGAAAGTAATGGCAAATGGGCAGTACATCAACAATTTAAACTTGGTAAACAGAATGCAGCCGTAATTGAACGATAATTATAGATCGTAGTACTACAGACTGCTTCATTTAATATTTTCACTGGGCAATGAACAAGTTACTGCGGGGTTACCAGGTTGTCTGAAATATGTCTACCTTGTATTCTAGCCTTATTTACAACAGGCCTTGCTCCCCTTTCTCCTGACGTCCACCTTTGGGGTCCATTCGTCAGCTGAGAAGCGAAGAAAACGTTGTTATTTCCTGAGCGTTTGTTGATACTCATTAATTTCTTGCATCCAATGATTTTAATCATACTCATGTGTCTTGTCATGTTTGATTAGCTAATACTTGATGAGAGTATGCTATTCTATTATTCATAATCTGATTTTTACTCCATAAGAAGATTGGGATATCATTTTAGCTTAGTTGGATATTCCTTCTTCTTCTTCTTCTTTATGGTATGCGAAGTTCTAGCTTCGCCCGGGCCTTCTAAATATGGCCCGGTCTGTGTCAGCTTTTTACGGCTGTCTCATTAAGTTGTCTGACACTCGGTGCTTACCGTGGCGGCGGGATTGCCAGCAGGCGTTCCTGCCGCCATGGTGTAAGCATTTCGCATAGCCTCTTTACCAGCACGGCGGCTGTTGTGGGCGGTCCCTGTCTCAGGAATTGTGTATGGTCACAATTTTTTAGGTAGTGGACTAGTGTGGCGTTCGGCTCGCCGCAGTGCTTGCAGCACCTTTCATCGCGTTCTATTGTTGGGATAATCTGCCATGCACAGTGGTAACCTAGGCGCATTCTGTGAAGAATGACTTCGGTACCTCTGTTGCTTACTTCAGAGAGTGCCAGTGGTTCATAGCCTGTGGCGTCTGAGTACCAGCTGGCCGAGGGGGAGGTTCTCGTTTCCTCTCTGTGGAGCTGCCGTAGGAAGGTACGACCGACCAAGGCACACTTCTCCATAAGTAATTTTCGGCTCGGTTTTATCGTCATGGGATTTGGGGGCATACCCCTGCCAGCGACGGCTAGTCTGTCAGCAAGCTCGTTCCCTCTGATGCCGATGTGGCTTGGGACCCAGTTGATGATAATTCTTCTACCCTGAGCAAGAATTCTCTGTGCCATTGTGAGAATCGTGGTCAGTAGGTAGATGTTGTCTGTGGGTGAGCTGTGCTGAAGACAGTCAATGGCTGCCCTGGAGTCTGTGTGTATGACCACGTGTCCTTCCCTTAGGGACGCGTGGCCTAGGGCTCCCATGATTGCAACTGCCTCTGCCTGTAGCGAGGAGGCGTTGTCTGTTACCCTCATGGATCGCATGGCATCCCTTGCTGCAAAGCCGGTGCCTGCAGTGTGGCTCAAGGGATCGACCGATCCATCCGTGTAGTATGTTCTACTACCCGGAGGAGTGATGGCTGCAATGACCCTGTGGGCTTCTGCCTTTAGGCTAGGCATAGGGTATAGGCTCTTTTTCATTGACAGGCTCATTATGTTGAACTATATCAGGTTCAGTGCCCACGGCGGGGCTTCGTCATAGCCGGGGTGGGGGGAGTCCATGCCCTTAGCAAGAAGCTGTTCTTTGAGCTGATGGCGTATCAACACCCTGGCTGTATGAGACAGCCAGGAGTTGTATGCAACGAGCTCGTTGTCTTGTTCGAGGCATCTGACTAATTTTTGTCTTAGGCTTGTGTTCCTAGGAGCCTGGATGACCTTTGACAGGAATTGTGTTGCCATTAGATCGATTCGTGAGTCCAGGAAGAGAAGCTTTGCCTCCATCAGGAGGTTAAGGACCTTCGTCCACCTCGGGGCACCCAGAATGATCCTGGCAGCTTCATTTTGGACTGTTTCTAATTTGTCTGCGTGCTTTTTCTTTGCAGCAATTAGAGCGACTGAGGCATAGTCCACAATGGGCCGGACAGCATGTACATAGAATGATCTTAGTACTTTGTGTCTGGCACCTATGCGTCTCCCAGTCATTGCTCTCATGACGGACAGTCTTGCTTTGGTTCGGTCAACCAGGTACTGGACCTCCTTCTGAAAGGAGAGGGTCCGGTCTATCCATACCCCAATGTATAGGTAGTCCTGGACCCATTCTAATTCCACTCCCTAGATTTTCAGTCTTGTGCCTCGAACTCTCTGTTTAAGAGCCATGGCTTTGGATTTGGCTGCAGAGATCTTTAGTCCTGTCCTACAACACTCCTCTGACACGAGGTCCAGACAACGCTGGGCTTTATTCTGGCTGCGTGGTCCAGTGGAGGTGATAGCGAGATCGTCTGCATACGAGATGATCTGGCACCCCACTGGGAGGTTTATGTTGAGGATGCAGAACATTAAAGTGTTGAATAGGGCTGGACTGAGAACCCCACCCTGTGGCGTTCCATTTTCGAGCGGCATGTGCTGCAATAGGTGACCCTGGAATTTGACATTGGCAGTCCTGTTCCTAAAGTAGTCACCTATCCAAGCCAAGAGCTTTCCTCTGATTCCCTTCTGGATCAGGCTTTCCTGAATGGCAAGCAGACTTGCCAGTTCAAAAGCCTTCTCCAGGTCAAGAAATACCACCACAGCTGGGCCCTTGCTGATTGTGCTTAAGAGCGTGGCTATGCTGTGTGCTGTGCTCATGCCCCTTGTGAACCCGTGGAGGTGTTCGTGCGGGGGTCCCATTTTCCATTGAAGCCGGTTTAGTACCATCCTCTCAGCCTTCTTGGCCAGGCAGCTGAGCAGAGAGATGGGGCGGTACTTCCCCGGCTCCTTTGGTTTTGGGACGGGAACTATGGTAGCCCTCTTCCAACTCTGGGGTAGAGTGGAAGTTTCCCAGGACGTGTTGATGAGTTGCAAGAGTGCACGCTCACCTGCTAGTCCTAGGTGGGAGATAATGGGGTACGAGATCCCATCAGAGCCCGGGGCCGTGTTGGAACTGGTTTTATAGGCTTTCCTTAGTTCCCTCAGAGAAAAGATAACGACTGCGTTATCGGGTTCGGCTGCCCTTTCTCTGATCTGAGCGTGTCTGTCTGGCTGTAGATACTTTTGTCTTGCCCTCAGCTCGGCTGGCAGACTATTGCTGTTCGTTCTCGCAGAGAACTCGCGCGCCAGTCTGTTAGCCTCTGCTTGGGGGTCGTGATGGGTGCACCTCGGGGCTGAGCGGCTGGTAGCTCGCTTGACCCGTTGCCACAGCTCTGAAAGGGTGGTTTGGTGGTCGAAGGACTCACACCATTCCAGCCACTTTTCCTGCCTGACTCTGTTGGCAGTTTCCTTGGCATCCGTGACAGCCTCCCTTAGGAGGGATAGGTTGTCAAGGGTTCTTTGCCTTCGGAATAGTTTTCGGCACATGTTCACCCTGTGGTTGACCTCCCTGATCTCGTCATTGAAGTACCAGGCGTCTTTGTGACTTCTGGACCCAGGCCGAGTTTTGGGTATGGTCTGTGAGGCTGCTTCATTAATGGCGTTTAGCAGGCTAGCTTCGAGCACTTCCACATTTTCGCTTTGTGGGGGATCGTTGCATCTCAGACAGAGGGCCAAGGCGTTTTGAAACGCCTGCCAGTTGGCCTTGTCTGTTTTCCATCTTGGATTCGGTCTTAGGATTTCGGCTGGGCCAGCATCCATGAGGGTAGTTATAGTGCTGTAATGGTCACTTGTGACGGTCTCATCGACACGCCAGCCAATCCTCCCCACCAGAGTCGCAGTGGCCAGGGTGAGATCTAGGACCCCTCCTCTGACATGCGTTGGCTCTTGGGTGTTGAGGAGAGCGATCTAAGGGAATGTCTCTAGCACGTCGGCTATTTGATAGCCGGCCGCATCCGGTGCCCGGCAGGGAGCCAGGATGGGGTGGTGTGCATTGAAGTCTCCCCCTATGATCACTCGGTCGTGTGCAGCAGAAACACAGACCTGGCTGATGTCTAAGCTTCTACAGCATGGCCGGCTGTACACATTGTACAGTTTCAGGAGCCCCCCGGCCAGGTGAACCTTGACGGCAAGGGATTCAACATCGTCTCCACAGTGCGATGCATCGGCTATTGCGGAGCAGGGGATTGTTGCTCTCACAAGGGTGATCAAGCCTCTCTTGCCAGGTGTTCGTGGCAGTGTGAAGGCATGGTACCCTGAGAAGCGAACAGTGTCCACTGTTAATGTCTCCTGGAGCATGACAATGTCAATGTTCCTTGATCACACTACTGCTTGGAGAAAAGCGTTCTTTGCAGAGAAGCTATTGATGTTCCACTGTAGGATGCTTAGATGGTGTGTCATGATGTTACTCAGAGACATCGTCGGAGTCTGACAACTCCATTGCGAGGTCCTCGCTGGTTGAGGGCTCCTCGTCTGTTGTCAGGCTATCCTTGGGTCCACTGGGAGGTGGAGAGCCTTTGGTAGCTCTGACTTTGGTTGGTTCGGCTTTTCTCTCAGGCTTTTTCTTGGCTGGCCTTGCTGGCCTTGCCTGGGCAAGGTCAGCGTGATCTGGCTCTGGCTGCACAGATTCAGCCTGTTTTGGCTCTGCCTGTGAAGGCATGGCCTGGTTTGGAGTGGGGAGGGGAGTCTCGTCCTGGGGTGAGGGTAAAGCTGGTTTTGCTCTAACCAGCTTTCTTCCCTTCAGGGCTGCGACAGTCTGGGTCATTGCCGTCATGGCGACCGAAACTGCCTTCTCGGCCTCCTCACTCGACCTCCCCAGGGCTGTTGCTACTGCTGAGACAACAGCAGTTAACAGGAGAGTCATATCGTCCTCGTCAAAGAGGAGATGATCATCTGTTGGGGAGGTTTTTGTGGTGCTCTTAGAACCTTTTTTCTTTAGTTTCTTTTTCTGCACCTTTGGCATTGTCGGAAACTTCTTTTTGTTGGAGACATCCGGTGTCGGCTGGGGGGCGGCTTCCTTCCTCTTAGGAGGTCGGGAGGCCTTTTCGCTTTTGTTCCTTCCCCAGACATGGGTGCCCGGTGGGGCAGGAACAAAGCCTGGTCGGTTTTGAGCAACCTCTTGTCGCCTGAGGGCCGCCTCTTTCCTGACAGAGCAAGTCAGGCTCCAGGCATGATGCTTCTTGGCACAGTTGGGACATTTGGCTGTTGTGTCCCTCTTTTCCTCTTTGTATGCCTTGAGGCATACCTCTGTGTTGTGTACCTTGCTACAGACACCACATTTGGGCTTGGCTGTACAGTTAGCCTGGTGGTGACCGTATTTCTGGCACTTGAAACACCGAAGTGGTTCTGGCACATACGTTCGAAGGTTGTAGGAGCCCCAGTTACCCAGATCAAGGGTAGTGGTTGGGGCACCTTTCATGGTCACCAGGACTTGCCTGGTTGGAGTCTTCCCCTTCGACATTCGGGAAGCCTGCACGACCTGTGGGTGTGAAGCGATCAGCTCCACATCGTACGAGACTGAGAAGCCAAGTAGCACCATCTTGGTTCTCTTTTCCTCGGGACTTAGTGGGGAAAGACTCACTTTCCTCCCATCGGCTAGCTCCTTCGTTTCCCGGAGGAAATTCAAGGTAGCTTGATCTTTGGGGATGAGGATCATGCCCTGATCTCGGGCGACCCGGATCGAGAACCGGATTTTCCGTTGCAACTCCAATGCCCTGACTAATTGGTAGGCATTGTCGAAGCCTTCGAGTTTAGCTGGCACTTTGAACTGGGCGAAGCGTTTAGGGGGTCCCGACTCTTCATCAGAGTCGGTCTCCGGCCTCGGACGCTTCGGCCCGCCCTTTCGGCTTTCGGGCTTGTTTGTGGAGGCAGCAGCTGATGCGGCTGGTTTAGCCTGCTCTCCCCTCTCAATCGGAGAGGCCGTCTGAGAACTCAGGGGCCTCCCTGGCTTAGCTGTTGGCCTGGAGAGGCCAGCTCGCGAGTCAAGATGTTTGACTATTCGGTGGACAGACCCATTGGCTTCGGTCTTCTTCACCTTAGCAGCAGGGGTGACAGTGTCATCCTGTGCATGGGGCTTTCTTTTGCCACCGGAAGGCACATATGGCTTCGTGGTGACTGCCGTGGTCTGGGCCTTGCACGGTTCGTCAACATTTTTATCAGTCTTTTGGGGGTGTTTTATATTTTTTTCCATAAATTGGTAAGTGCTTCATCTTCTCACGACCCCACCAGTGTCTAACAGCAACAGGAGTGATGAGAGGATATACGCAGCCAATAGCCATTGTGACGGCGCTCACGGACCATTGTGGGTGCAAATGGCGGCATGACTGCTTGACCCTAGCCTCCCGGGGGAGACCAGCCGATTGACCGTGACCGGGCCGGGATCAGGCCGCCTGTCTTGCTGGAATAGAGGACCAAAGAGGCGTGTTACTAGCCGCAGGGCGTACTCGTTCACGGCATCGCTCAACCTCCAGGACTCCCGTCTCCACAGCGCACAAGGCTGCCACGCACGGCAAACGCGTGGGTAGGTGTAAACCCTTGGGGAGAGACCAGAGGGGATGCCCTTCCACCTACGAGACATCATTGTTTGGAGCCCTTTTGCTCAGCCCTCTGAGGCAGCCACCCAAAGGTTGCTTCACTGCAGTGAGGGAAGAGGAGTCTTGCACTTTTACCAGGCAGTTCCTTTCATCCCTCTGAAGCAACCACCCAAAGGTTGTTTCACCTCAGTGAGGAAGGAAAGGACCTGTGTCTTTTCAAAGTAGTTCCCCCTTCCCTCTGAAACAGCCACCCAAAGGCTGTTTCACCTCAGTGAGGGAAGGGAGGTTTTGCGTTCTTGCCAGGCAGTTCCTTACATTCCTCTGAAGCAACCACCCAAAGGTTGTTACACCTCAGTGAGGACCTGTGTCTTTTCGAGGGGATTCCTCCTTCCCTCTGAGACAGCCACCCAAAGGCTGTATCACCTCAGTGAGGGAAGGGAGGTTTTGCACTTTTTGCCGGGCAGTTCCTTTCATCCCTCTGAAGCAACCACCCAAAGGTTGTTTCACCTCAGTGAGGAAGGAAAGGACCTGTGTCTTTTCAAAGTGTTTCCCCCTTCCCTCTGAAGCAGCCATCCAAAGGCTGTTTCACCTCAGTGAGGGAAGGGGGGTTTTGTCCTTTTGCCAGTTGGTTCCTTTCATCCCTCTGAAGCAACCATCCAAAGGTTGTTTCACCTCAGTAAGGGGGGGGGGGCGGTACTCGGAAACCATTCCGGACGTCTAGACGGG
>NC_061823.1:21712995-21715495 GCF_019202785.1 Penaeus chinensis | reverse complement strand
TTGAATACATTACTTTGCGAAGGAAAGTTTTTCTTGGTGCTTTGTGTATGTGTGTGTTTGCTGTTACTATTTTTTTCTTCTTCTTTGTCGTTATAGCGCCGATTTTGCAGGTCATCATTACTCTCTCTCTCTCTCTCTCTCTCTCTCTCTCTCTCTCTCTCTCTCTCTCTCTCTCTCTCTCTCTCTCTCTCTCTCTCTCTCTCTCTCTTCTCTCTCTCTCTCTCTCTCTCTCTCTCTCTCTCTCTTTCTCTCTCTCCTCTCTCTCTCTCTCTCTCTCTCTCTCTCTCTCTCTCTCTCTCTCTCTCTCTCTCTCTCTCTCTCTCTATCTATCTATCTATCTATCTCTATCTCTCTATCTCTATCTCTCTATCTCTCTCTCTCTCTCTCTCTCTCTCTCTCTCTCTCTCTCTCTCTCTCTCTCTCTCTCTCTCTCTCTCTCTCTCTCTCTCTCTCTCTCTCTCTCTCTTTCTCTCTGATAATAATAATAATAATAAGAAGAAGATTTTATTATTATTATTATTATGCGCCATGGATAGAGAGAACGTAGTAGTTGCAAGTTCTTACTATACTTCTAACAAGCGGAATTTTTATTTATTCCTGGAGGTGGACAACAAACGTGCATCTCTCACGTTAACAAGATGGCTTCCACGAGTAGGACGAAGGATGTTGCCACTGGATGTTGCAATTAATATGAAAAATATTCGAAAAATACTGGAATCATCCTTGACATCATAATAATTATAGCAATGATAATGATACTAATAATGATTATTATATTAATAATAACAATAATAATAATTAGAGGGGGCCATGGAAATTCTAGTGAAAAATAAGAGATTCTCCTTTCTCCCTCTTTCGCTCTCGTTCTTCTACCTTTCGCCTCCCCTCCACTCCCCCTTTTCCTTTCCCCCTTTCTCTAGTTTCCCTTTCCCTCTCTGCCACTCCCTAAATTCACTCCTCCTCTTCCACTCTAGCCCCTACATCTGTAGGGGCTAGATTAGACTCCCCCCACGTCTTTCACCCCCTTATCTCCTTCCCTCCCTCTCCCATTCCCCTTTTTTCTCTGATCCTCTCTCCCTTTTCACTCTCTTCTCCCATACCCACCCCCTTCTCACCTTTCAGTCCCCCCCCCCCCTTACCCCTCTGTTTCTCCTTTCCTATCTCCCTTTTCTCTTTAAGTCCCCTTCCCCTCCCTTTCTCTCTCACCCCTTTCTTCTCCTCCTTCCCCTCCAATCTTCCTTGTTAACGTCACCCCTCCGGCAGGTGTGTAAATATTGAATGCGCATAAACTGACGGTCTAACTACTTCAGTGTAGTGTACTTGCCTCGAGAAAAGAAAATAATGACAGTAATAATAATGATAATTGTGATAATGACGATGATTATGATAATGATAATAATTATCATTATAATAATAATAATAATGATAATAATAGTAATTATAATAACAATGCTAATAATAACAACAACAGTAATTAAGATAATAATAACAGTAATAACAATAATAATAATAATGATAATAATAATAATAACAGTAATAACAATAATAATAATAATGATAATAATAATAATAACAGTCGTAATAATAATAAAAATGACAATAATAATAATAATAACAGTAGTAATAATAATAACAATGACAATAATAATAATAATAATGATAATGATAATAATAATAATAATAATAATAATAATAATAATAATAATAACAATAATAATAGTAAGTAAGAACAACAACAACAACAATAATAATAATAATGATAAATAAAAATGATAACGATAGATATATATAACATTGATAATAACATTAATGTGTATGTGAGATTGTTTATTACTTATGTGGTCACTTTTTATTTTATTTTACTCCGTAATTAATGGATTTCAAGTCTGTGGTCACATGAAATATCGTTACAGACATAAAATACCCAAGTTACATTTAAAGGTTCAGACGGACGCACGAAACACGAACAGGGTTATAATATGGCTAATAATGATAATGGTAATGATGATAATGTTAATGATAATAGCAATGTTAATAACACTGATGACAATGATATTGGTAAAGATAATAATAACAATAACAAAAATAAAAAAGATAATTTGTATTGTCGTTAGCATTATTATGATAATATTGATGATAATGAAACTATAATAATAGCAATAATGACAATGATAACAAAAATTATAGTAATTCTGATGATAATAATAATGATAAGGATAATAGCAATAATGATAGTAAGAATATTAATAAGGTAATAATACTGTTATTAACAATAACAGTAATGCTAATTCTATTATTATTGTTATTGTGTTATTACTATAAATGTTGTTGTCATTATTCTTATGGTTGTTGTTATTGTTATCATCATCATCATCATGGTCTTCATTATTATTATCAATGATTATTATCATTATTATCATTATTATTATTATTATTATTATTATTATTATTATTATTATTATTATTATTATTATCATTATTAGTATTAACATTGTTGTTA
>NC_061823.1:21700495-21705495 GCF_019202785.1 Penaeus chinensis | reverse complement strand
AAAATAATAAGATATGTTTAAAAAAATAAATAATGATAACGTGGAATAAAACTTAGAAAAAGAAAATAATACTATAATATAATGATAAAATAATGTTAAAATACGAAGGGGAAAAAAAAATAACACTGAAATAAAAATAAGGTAATATGATAATGATAGTAACGATATTAATAATAATAAAAAAGACATAATATGATAATGATGAAAAAGGGGGTGACAAAACATAATGAAATAACAATAATAATAATATATGAAAATAATAATAAAAAATAAAAAAAAGAAAATAATAAAAATTCCCACAAAATATAAAAAATAAAAAAAGACATGATAATAATAAAATAATAATAATGATAATGATAAAATCATAATATGACAAGGGAATAAAAAATACAAAGATAATAGAATAACGACAAAAATAGTAGCAATATAATATAATAATAATAAATAAAAAAATTTGGTAATAATAAAAATAATACTGATAATAACAAATAATAAATTAAATCAATGCAACAATAAAATTGACAAAATAACGGTTTAAGGAAGCAAAACCAATAAAGATAATGATAATGAAAAGGATAATAATACTAATATTCAAGATAAACCCAGCTAAAAAACCTTTGCCAAAAACCTGTTATTGAAAGGAGAGAATTTACTCAAAGTCCAACGCATTTATCCCATTTTGTTCAGTCTGTTTTTAAAAAGGGAAAACCCCTAGTTTATCACATTTGTTTCGTCCCCCCGCATTCACGATTGGGCCCCAAACCCTTTTCCCAATCTGGCCTTCTACCAAAGAGGAGATAACGCTTTTTATTGCAAAGTATCTCTAGCATATTGTTTATATCCTCGATATAAATATTTAAAGTTTTTTTTGTTTTTTTTTTGCCTGAGCACACCTTAAGAAAATTATTTTTAAGGGGACGGGGATAAAAAGGTTTTTTGAAAAAACCTTTTTTAAAAGCGGGGTAGTCTTATCGGTTTTTCATAGCGGTCCACTATTATCATTAAATTTAAACCTTCTTTTCCTACGTTTCTGTTTTTTTTCTTTTTTTTTTCCCTTTTTTTTTATTTTCTTTTATTTTTTTCTCGTTTAGCCTGTGGTTTTTATTTTTCCCTTATTCTTATTATTTTTCCTCTGGGGGTTTTTTTTAAGGGGATCTTTTTCTTTACTTTTTCTTTTCTCTAACTTCTCGCCTTTTTTCGACCCAAACTGAATTTTTTTTTTTACCCCAATTGCTTTTCCCTTTTTTCTTTTTTTTTTCTTTTTCTTGCAAATTCTTTTTCTTTATTTTTTTGGCTTCACTATCCCATCTTCCCATTTTGCCCCTTTCCCCTTCCGTGTTTCTTTCTTTCCTCCTCCCCCTCAACCGTCTTCCCCCTTTTTGGAAATACAATTTTCTTTCTCTCCGCTGAGTGCTCCTCCCCCCTCCCCCCCCCCTCCTCCCCTCCTCCTCCCCCTCCGCCTCCTCCCCCCCCCCCGCCTCCTCCTCTCCCTCCCCCCCCCAACCTTTCCTTCTCCCCCTTCCCCTCCTCCCCCTCCTCTCCTTCTCTTTTTCCTCCCCCCTCCCCCCCTCCTCCTCCTCTTCCCTTTTCCTCCTCTTTATAATAAGCATAAAAAAATAAATGAACAGAAAAAGGGAAAAAATTTGCGATACAAAGACAAAGCCTATATAATACTTATATAACCTTTTACAGAGAAGCCCGTCATGACAACATATGTAGTTTACTTGGGAAATAAAGGGGTATTATAAGGATAACGTTTCTTTTTCCTTCTGTCCTTTTTTTTTACGTTTTTATTTGTTGATTTAATTATCTCTGTATTCATTAGCTTCGTAAGTCATAAACTTAGTTTCTTCTATTTTTTCCTCTCTTTCCTCACCCCCTTTCTTTTACTCCCCCTCTTTTCTTTTTCTTCCCCTTTTTCTTCTTTTATTACTACTTTACGTTTTTTAAAACATACCACATCATAATATCATAGTCCACCTTCCTCTCCCTCGGGTTCCTCGTCCTCCCCTTCTCCCTCTTCTTCTCCTCCCGCCCTTCTTGCTTCTCCTTCTTCGCTTCTTCTTTTCTATTCTCCCCCTCCCCCTCTTCTCCTCCCCCCCTTTTTCCCTTTCCTCTTCTCTCCCTGATGTTATTTTCTCCTTCGAATTTTCACTTTGATGAAAACCCCTCCTCCTCCTCCTCCTCCTCCTCCTCCTCCCCCTTTCCCCTCCTCTTCCTCCTCCTCTCCTCCCCTTCCCCTCCTCCCCCCTCCTCCTCCTTCTCCCCCTTTCTCCTCCTTCTCCTCTTCCTTCCTCCTCCTCCTCCCCTCCCCTCCTCCCCCACCTCCTCCTCCTCCTCCTCCTCCTCCCCCTTTTCCCTCCCCCCCTCCTCCCCTCCGTCCCCTCCTTTCCTCCTCCCCTCCTTCTCCCCTCCTCCCTCCTCCCCCTCCCTCCCCTCCTCCACCCCCTCCCCCCTCTCTCCTCCCCTCCCCTCCCCCTCCTCCTCCCCTCCCTCCTCCCCTCCCCTCCTCCTCCTCCTCCTCCTCCCTCCTCCTTCCCTCCTCCTCCTCCCTATCTCCTCCTTCTCCTCATCCTCCCCTCCCCTCCCCTCCTCCCCCTCCTCCTCCCCCTCCTTCCTCCCTTCCTCCTCCTCCCCCTTTCTCTCCTTCCCCTCCTCCTCCTCCCCCCTCCCCTCCTCCTCCCCTCCTCCCCCACCTCCTCCTCCATCCTCCTCCACCCCCCCTCCTCCTCCCCCTCCTCTCCTCCACCTCCTCCCCCCCTCCTCCCTTCCCCTCCTCCTTCCTCCTCCTCCTCACTCCTCCCCCCTCCTCCCCTCCTCCTCCTTCTCCTCCACCCCCCCTTCCTCCTCCCCCCCTTTCCTCCTCCTCCTCCCCCCTCCCCCCCCCCCTTTCCCCCCCCTCCTCCCCCTCCTCACCTCCCCCTTTCCTCCTCCCCCCCCTCCTCCTCCCCTCCTCCCCTCCCCTCCTCCCCCTCCTCCTCCTCCTCACCTCCTCCTCCTCCTCCCCCCCCTCCCCTCCCCTCCTCCCCTCCTCCTCCTCCCCTCCCCTCCCCCCCACCCCCCCTCCTCCTCCTCCTCCACCCCCTTTCCCCTCCTCCTCCTCCACCTCCTCCTCCTCCCCCCTCCTCCTCCCCCCCCACCTCCCCTCCCCCTCCTCTCCTCCCCCCTCCTCCTCCTCCTCCTCTCCCCTCCTCCCCTCCTCCTCCTCCCCTCCTCCCCTCCCCCCTCCTCCCCCTCCTCCCACCTCACCTCCTCCCTCCCCTCACCTCCTCCTCACCCCTCCTCCCCTCCTCCTCCTCCCCTCCTCCTCCTCCTCACCTCCTCCTCCCCTCCTCCCCTCCCCCCCTTTCCCCTCCTCCCCCCCTCCTCCTCCCCTCCTCCTCCTCCTCACCTCCTCCTCCTCCTCCTCCCCCTCCGCCTCCTCCTCCTCCCTTTTTTCCTTCCTCTTCTTCTCCTTGTATGTTCTTAAAAATGATGAACGGCGTACGATTTTCATTTTGACTGAAGATCCTGTTTTATTTTTCTTGTTCCTCTTGAAAGTGCCCGGTCGCGGTTTGATTGACGTGTATAATGTATAATGACATAAAATACGGATAGAGGAAGATGGAGATGATGATGACGAAGAAGAAGAAGAAAGGAAGGAGGAAGAGGAGGAGGTGGACGAGGAAGAGAAGGGAGAAGAAAGAGGTAAAAGAAGAAAATAAGAAAAGAAAAGAGTAGAAAAGAAAATGACAGAAAACAAAATACAATGAAATATAAAAAAAAAAAAAGGAAAGGAAAGAACGTAAGAGAAAAGAAAAGAAAGGAATAAGATGGAAAAGAAAAGTATATAAAACAATAAAAAGAAAGAACAGAATTGAAAAGAATTCTTTAAAATCACAGAAAAGAAAAGAAAAGGAGAAGGATAAAAGTGACAGTGAAGTGAAGTCAAATTCGTAGGAGAGTAAGAGACTGAAACCGGAACAAATGTGAATGAATTTATTTAACACACACACACACACACACACACACACACACACGTGTGTTGTGTATTATATATATTATATATATAAAATAGAGAGAGAGAGAGAGAGAGAGAGAGAGAGAGAGAGAAGAGAGAGAGAGAAGGGGAGAGAAGAGAAGAGAGAGAGAGAGAGAGAGAGAGAGGGAGAGAGGAGAAAAGAGATTAAAGAAAAATAATAATAGAAAACGCACGCACACAGAGAGGAAGAAAAGAAGAGGAAAAAAACAAAAATGGAAGGCACCAGAGAACTGAAAACAGGCGGCATGGGGAAGGTTTGGAGGCGGCGGGTCAGCGAGGCCAGCGAAGGAGAGGTGCGTAACACCGGGGCCCCGCTGCGTGATGAAACAGAATAAAGAGCAAAAACACGGTGAAAAAATAAAGATGGTTGTTTTATGTTATCAGTATTACTATTATTACTATTGTTGTTGTTGTTGTTGTTCTTGTTGTTAGCATCATCCATCATCATTTTCATCTTCATCTTCACACAATCATTATTATTATCATCAATATTATCGTTATTGTCATTTTATCATTTCCATCATTACTATCGTATAATTGTGTAGACCTGTAAGGCAAAGTTGGGAAATAGAAATTCACGCTCTTACTGCAGTTTCCGAAGAAGGTACAACGAGAGTTTAAATGTATGCTAATTTAGATTTTAGAACAAATATTTATCGTTTATACCGTGTGTGGTGTGTGTGTGTGGGTGTGTCTGTGTATGTGCTTGTGTGTGTGTATGTGTATATGTGTGGGGTGTTTGTGTGTGGGGTGTGTGTGTGTGTGTGTGGTTTTGTGTATGTGCGTGTTTGGGTGTGGTATGTGTATGTGTGTGTGTGTGTGAGTGTGTTGTGTGTTGGGGGTGTCTGTGTAAAAGTGCGTTTGTGTTAAAGGGGGTGGGGTTTGTCTGCATGAGCGCGTGTGGGATAAAGTTTTTGTGTATGTTACGTGGTGTGTGGATGTGGGTTTTGATGTGGTGTGGGGTGTTTTGTGGGGTGTC
>NC_061823.1:21672995-21675495 GCF_019202785.1 Penaeus chinensis | reverse complement strand
TTGATGATAATAATAATGATAATGATAATAAAGATATTAATAATGTTCATTATTATGATGATTATTATTATTATAGTAATAATAATGATAATAATAATAATAATAATAATAATAATAATAATAATAATAATAATAATAATAATAATAATAATGACAATAATGAAAATGAGAAGAAAAAAGAAGAAGGAGAATAATAATAACTACAATTACTATAATAGTAGTAATCATAGAAATAATAGTACTGATAATAAGGATAATAATAACAATAATACTAACTATAATGATAGTAATAATAATAATGAATATGATAATAATAACTTAATGACAACATGACAACAGGAGCAACATGAACAGCAACAATGATAATGATAACAATAATGATAATAATGATAACTACTATGGTTTTAGTAACGTTATTATCATTAATGTTATTACCATTATTGATATCATTACTGTAATTACTATCATGATTACTATTTTCATTCTTATCATTATCATTACCACCACTATCATAATCATTATTTTCCTCATTATTACTAATAATTATTATTATCATTATTATTATCATTCTTATATCTCTTATTAGTACATAATTATCATTATTATTATTATTATTATTATCATTATTATTATTATTATTATTATTATTATTATTATCATTATTATCATTATCAATATTATCATTATCTTCACTATTATAATTATTGTTGTTATAATTATTATTATTACCATTATCATTATCATTATCATTATCATTATCATTATCATTATTATCATCATCATCACCATCATCAGCAGCAATATCATTAATATCATTATTACGAATACTATTAGTAATATTATGATTATTATTATTACTACTGCTACTACTAAATACATTTTTATTATAATTACCATTATCATCCTCATTATTGTTAATAACATTATTGTTATTATCATTTTTATTATCATCATTATTATTACTATCATTGTTATCATTACTGTATTATTTTGTATTATTACAATTAAGATAGCAACACCAACAACAACAAGAACAGTAATAATAACATTGATGATAATGATAATGATAATAATAATAATAATGATAATAATAATAATAATAATAATATTAATAATAATAATTATAATAATAATAATCATTATTATTTTTGTTATTATTATTATTATTAATATGAGTATCATCATCATCATTATCATTATTACTATGTAATGAAGGGACTCAATATAGAGCAAGAACTAGTTGTGAGAGAGTCTTTGTGTAGAGAATCGAACATGTGTGAAGAGCTGTTTAACCTTAGTATAGAGCATGAAATATGTGTGAAGAGACTCTTACTGTAGTATAGAGCACAGGACAGATTTAAAGGGAGTCTTCTTATAGAGCAAGGAACGTGAAGGGAGTCTTAGTTTAGAGCGAGGAATGGTCTTTACTATAAAGCAAGCAACAGATGCAAAGAGAGTCTTAGTTTAAGACAAATACCAGATGTGATGGACTCTTAGTATAGAGCAAGAGACAGATGCTAAATATTAAGAAACAATATTACAAATAATGACTGCAAGGATGATGTAAATAACAATAGAGATGAAAATGATAATGGTAATTATGCAACTGTAGCAACAATATCAGCTATAACTCTACTACTATAATGATGATAGTAATGAAATGAATGCATTTATAACATTGATTTTTAATCTTGATCTTAATAATTCAAATTAAATTACTTTCATCACACCGATATTATCATTATGATTATCATAACTGTAATTACCATAATTAAAATCATATGAGTCGCTGCTATATTGATGCCACAGCAGTATTAACAAATGAACGCTGAAAGAGAAAATGAGGCTAAAGATAAAAGTGGAATGTAGAACATCAGGTCATGGACACGTGTGGATCAAATGCAGGTGCGGTACACTGGTGCGAACAGATGATACAACCAGAAAAAAAACGTGTAAAAAGGAAGAAATTAATCAGATGAAAGAGGTCATGAGATAACATGAGAAATGAGAGGCAAAAGATATAGGTTAATGTTATGTTGAGGGTTTACAATAATCTGCGCTATAGAAGGCGGACAAAAGATTTGCAAGGGAATTCCTACTAAATCAAGGCTCAGGAGTTTTTATTGCGACTCTAGGTCCTGAACCCTATAAAAGTGCTGAAAATATTGCAAGGATTATAGTTTTCCCGCCCAAACGAATAGGGCCATGTTGCGTGTTTTGTTTATTTTGCATGTTGGAGTCCCTAAGTTAGGTCAGCTTTTGATAAGCAAAGTGTGGGTACAAACCTGGAGTATATCTTGCTAGAAGCTCATTTCAATAGAACCCTGAAAGGAGGAGCTTACTCAGTGCTAAACTCTCAAAAGCCCGGAAATTGAAGCGCAATGCACTGTGACCGCGTTTCGCAGAAAATAAAAAAATAAATGGATCATGTAACACAAAAATAAGACAATGTAATGTATAACCACAAGAATTAGACTTGGGTACAGGCTGCCCTGACAGG
>NC_061823.1:21662995-21667995 GCF_019202785.1 Penaeus chinensis | reverse complement strand
ACAGCCAAATGTCCCAACTGTGCCAAGAAGCATCATGCCTGGAGCCTGACTTGCTCTGTCAGGAAAGAGGCGGCCCTCAGGCGACAAGAGGTTGCTCAAAACCGACCAGACTTTGTTCCTGCCCCACCGGGCACCCATGTCTGGGGAAGGAACAAAAGCGAAAAGGCCTCCCAACCTCCTAAGAGGAAGGAAGCCGCCCCCCAGCCGACACCGGATGTCTCCAACAAAAAGGAGTTTCCAACAGATGATCATCTCCTCTTTGACGAGGACGATATGACTCTCCTGTTAACTGCTGTTGTCTCAGCAGTAGCAACAGCCCTGGGGAGGTCGAGTGAGGAGGCCGAGAAGGCAGTTTCGGTCGCCATGACGGCAATGACCCAGACTGTCGCAGCCCTGAAGGGAAGAAAGCTGGTTAGAGCAAAACCAGCCTCACCCTCACCCCAGGACGAGACTCCCCTCCCCACTCCAAACCAGGCCATGCCTTCACAGGCAGAGCCAAAACAGGCTGAATCTGTGCAGCCAGAGCCAGATCATGCTGACCTTGCCCAGGCAAGGCCAGCAAGGCCAGCCAAGAAAAAGCCTGAGAGAAAAGCCGAACCAACCAAAGTCAGAGCTACCAAAGGCTCTCCACCTCCCAGTGGACCCAAGGATAGCCTGATAACAGACGAGGAGCCCTCAACCAGCGAGGACCTCGCAATGGAGTTGTCAGACTCCGACGATGTCTCTGAGTAACATCATGACACACCATCTAAGCATCCTACAGTGGAACATCAATAGCTTCTCTGCAAAGAACGCTTTTCTCCAAGCAGTAGTGCGATCAAGGAACATTGACATTGTCATGCTCCAGGAGACATTAACAGTGGACACTATTCGCTTCTCAGGGTACCATGCCTTCACACTGCCACGAACACCTGGCAAGAGAGGCTTGATCACCCTTGTGAGAGCAACAATCCCCTGCTCCGCAATAGCCGATGCATCGCACTGTGGAGACGATGTTTAATCCCTTGCCGTCGAGGTTCACCTGACCGGGGGCCCCTCAAACTGTACAATGTGTACAGCCGGCCATGCTGTAGAAGCTTAGACATCAGCCAGGTTTGTGCTTCTGCTGCACACGACCGAGTAATCATAGGGGGAGACTTCAATGTACACCACCCCATCCTGGCTCCCTGCCGGACACCGGATGCGGCCGGCTATCACATAGCCCACGTGCTAGAGACATTCCCTTAGATTGCTCTCATCAACACCCAAGAGCCAACGCATGTCAGAGGAGGGGTCCTAGACCTCACCCTGGCCACTGCGACTCTGGTGGGGAGGATTGGCTGGCGTGTCGATGAGACCGTCACAAGTGACCATTATGGCACTATAACTACCCTCATGGATGCTGGCCCAGCCGAAATCCTAAGACTGAATCCAAGATGGAAAACAGACAAGGCCAACTGGCAGGCGTTTCAAAACGCCTTGGCCCTCTGTCTGAGATGCAACGATCCCCCACAAAGCGAAAATGTGGAAGTGCTCGAAGCTAGCCTGCTAAACACCATTAATGAAGCAGCCTCACAGACCATACCCAAAACTCGGCCTGAGTCCAGAAGTCACAAAGACGCCTGGTACTTCAATGACAAGATCAGGGAGGTCAACCACAGGGTGAACATGTGCCGAAAACTATTCCGAAGGCAAAGAACCCCTGACAACCTCTCCCTCCTAAGGGAGGCTGTCACGGATGCCAAGGAAACTGCCAACAGAGTCAGGCAGGAAAAGTGGCTGGAATGGTGTGAGTCCTTCGACCACCCTACCAAACCACCCTTTCAGAGCTCTGGCAACGGGTCAAGCGAGCTACCAGCCGCTCAGCCCCGAGGTGCACCCATCACGACCCCCAAGCAGACTGGCGCACGAGTTCTCTGCGAGAACGAACAGCAACAGTCTGCCAGCCGAGCTGAGGGCAAGACAAGAGCGTCTACAGCCAGACAGACACGCTCAGATCAGAGAAAGGGCAGCCGAACCCGATAACGCAGACATTATCTTTTCTCTGAGGGAACTAAGGAAAGCCTATAAAACCAGTTCCAACACGGCCCCGGGCTCTGATGGGATCTCGTACCCCATTATCTCCCACCTAGGACTAGCAGGTGAGCGTGCACTCTTGCAACTCATCAACAAGTCCTGGGAAACTTCCACTCTACCCCAGAGTTGGAAGAGGGCTACCATAGTTCCCGTCCCAAAACCAAAGGAGCCGGGGAAGTACCGCCCCATCTCTCTGCTCAGCTGCCTGGCCAAGAAGGCTGAGAGGATGGAAAATGGGACCCCCGCACGAACACCTCCACGGGTTCCCAAGGGGCATGGGCACAGCACACAGCATAGCAACGCTCTTAAGCACAATCAGCAAGGGCCTAGCTGTGGTGGTATTCCTTGACCTGGAGAAGGCTTTTGAACTGGCAAGTCCGCTTGCCATTCAGGAAAGCCTGATCCAGAAGGGAATCAGAGGAAAGCTCTTGGCTTGGATAGGTGACTACTTCAGGAACAGGACTGCCAATGTCAAATTCCAGGGTCACCTATCGCAGCACATGCCGCTCGAAAATGGAACGCCACAGGGTGGGGTTCTCAGTCCAGCCCTATTCAACACTTTAATGTCCTGCATCCTCAACATACACCTCCCAGTGGGGTGCCAGATCATCTCGTATGCAGACGATCTCGCTATCACCTCAACTGGACCCCGCAGACAGAATAAAGCCCAGCGTTGTCTGGACCTCATGTCAGAGGAGTGTTGTAGGACAGGACTAAAGATCTCTGCAGCCAAATCCAAAGCCATGGCTCTGAGACAGAGAGTTCGAGGCACAAGACTGAAAATCCAGAGAGTGGAATTAGAATGGGTCCAGGACTACCTATACCTTGGGGTAAGGATAGACCGGACCCTCTCCTTCCATAAGGAGGTCCAGTACCTGGTTGACCGAACCAAAGCAAGACTGTCCGTCATGAGAGCTATGACTGGGAGACGCATAGGGGCCAGACACAAAGTACTAAGATCATTCTATGTACATGCTGTCCGGCCCATTGTGGACTATGCCTCAGTCGCTCTAATTGCCCCAAAGAAAAAGCACACAGACAAATTAGAAACAGTCCAAAATGAAGCTGCCAGGATCATTCTGGGTGCCCCGAGGTGGACGAAGGTCCTCAACCTCCTGATGGAGGCAAACCTTCTCCCCCTGGACTCACGAATCGATCTAATTGCAACACAATTCCTGTCAAAGGTCATCCAGGCTCCCAGGAACACAAGCCTAAGACAAAAATTAGTCAGATGCCTCGAACAAGACAACGAGCTCGTTGCAAACAACTCCTGGCTGTCTCATACAGCCAGGGTGTTGATGCGCCATCAGCTCAAAGAACAGCTTCTTGCTAAGGGCATGGACTCCCCCCACCCCGACTTTGCCGAAGCCCCGCCGTGGGCACTGAGCCTGATAGAGTTCAACATAATGAGCCTGTCAATGAAAAAGATCCTATACCCCATGCCTAGCCTAAAGGCAGAAGCCCACAGGGTCATTGCAGCCATCACTCCTCCGGGTAGTAGAACATACTACATGGATGGATCGGTCGATCCCTTGAGCCACACTGCAGGCGCCGGCTTTGCAGCAAGGGATGCCACGCGATCCATGAGGGTAACAGACAACGCCTCCTCGCTACAGGCAGAGGCAGTTGCAATCATGGGAGCCCTAGGCCACGTGTCCCTAAGGGAAGGACACGTGGTCATACACACAGACTCCAGGGCAGCCATTGACTGTCTTCAGCACAGCTCACCCACAGACAACATCTACCTACTGACCACGATTCTCACAATGGCACAGAGAATTCTTGCTCAGGGTAGAAGAATTATCATCAACTGGGTCTCAAGCCACATCGGCATCAGAGGGAACGAGCTGGCTGACAGACTAGCCGTCGCTGGCAGGGGTATGCCCCCAAATCCCATGACGATAAAACCGAGCCGAAAATTACTTATGGAGAAGTGTGCCTTGGTCGGTCGTACCTTCCTATGGCAGCTCCACAAAGAGGAAACGAGAACCTCCCCCTCGGCCAGCTGGTACTCAGACGCCACAGGCTATGAACCACTCTCTGAAGTAAGCAACAGAGGTACCGAAGTCATTCTTCACAGAATGCGCCTAGGTTACCACTGTGCATGGCAGATTATCCCAACAATCGAACGCGATGAAAGATGCTGCAAGCACTGCGGCGAGCCGAACGCCACACTAGTTCACTACCTAGAAAATTGTGACCATACACAATTCCTGAGACATGGACCTTCCACAACAGCCGCCGTGCTGGTAAAGAGGCTATGCGAAATGCCTACACCATGGCGGCAGGAGCGCCTGCTGGCAATCCCGCCGCCACGGTAAGCACCGAGTGTCAGACAACTCAATGAGACAGCCGTAAAAAGCTGACACAGACCGGGCCATATTTAGAAGGCCCGGGCGAAGCTAGAACTTTGCAAACCAAACCACATATATATGTGTGTCGTCACCCCGGACGCCCCAGCATCCGATGCTGAAATGAGCGCAGTTTCCCGGTTCCACGGAAGCGGTTGCCGGTCTCCCGCGCATGAGTCATGTCCACACGGCAGGGACACGGGTATGAACCAGCCGTGTGTACGTGCACGCACGCAATAGTCGAATATATAGGGGCTCATGTAGTAGACACACGAGGATATAAACACGACTGCACATATGCAAGTACACTTGAACGCTGACTCACACTCATACACACACTCATGCACATACATAGACATAAATACACATGTATATACATACCTGCATGCTTACACCCTTGCAAAGCAGGTTCAAATCCCGGTTACTGCCTGATCTCCCCTTTCTCCACCCTATCCCCCTATCCCTCTTCCCGACCCCCATCCCTTTCTCCCCATTTCCCCCTCAACCCCCACCCCACCTATCTCTCGTTACCCCCCACCCCTCCCCTGACCCCGCTCTCACCACCCCCACCCCACCCTCTCTCACCATCCTCCC
>NC_061823.1:21647995-21650495 GCF_019202785.1 Penaeus chinensis | reverse complement strand
CTGTTCTTACTCTTACTACTTTTTCTTTACCTTCTTCCTGTTGTTTCTTCTTATTCTTATTCTTTCTCTTCCTTATCTTCATCCTTTTCTTCTTCATCCTCTTCTTCCTCTTTTTCAGTCTGATAGATGGGTAGATAGATTTTACTTTTCATTTACCCTTTAAAATTAGGATCATCCATTTACTTCCAACATATTGCCTTTTTTGTGACATATATTTACAATTTCCTTTTTCTTTTCAGCACCAACATGGTGATGAACTACACAGAGGTTGAGGCCAAGGTGCGGGAGGCAACCAACGACGAGGCTTGGGGCCCCACAGGTGAGAGAGGTGCCAGGTGTTGGAGGTGTTGGAAGGTGCTCTTGGCTGGGGATAAGGAAGGGAGGGCAAGAGGGGAGAGGAGGGGAGGAGGGGAGGGGAGAGAGGAGGGGAGGGGAGAGGAGAGGAGAGGAGGGGAGGGGAGAGGAGGGGAGAGGAGGGGAGGGGAGAGGAGGGGAGGGGAGAGGAGGGGAGGGGAGGGGAGAGGAGAGGAGAGGAGGGGAGGGGAGAGGAGAGGAGAGGAGGGGAGAGGAGAGGAGAGGAGGGGAGAGGAGAGGAGAGGAGAGGAGAGGAGGGGAGGGGAGAGGAGGGGAGAGGAGAGAAGAGGAGAGGAGAGGAGAGGAGAGAAGAGGAGAGGAGAGGAGAGGAGAGGAGAGGAGAGGAGAGGAGAGGAGAGGAGAGGAGAGGAGAGGAGAGGAGAGGAGAGGAGGGGAGGGGAGGGCCGGGGAGGCCAGGAGGGCCGGGGAGGCCAGGAGGGCCGGGGAGGCCAGGAGGGCCGGGGAGGCCAGGAGGGCCGGGGAGGCCAGGAAGGCAGGGAGGCTAAAGGAAAGGCTTAGCCCTATCTTGTGGCAGTGTTATCAGTAATCTTATCTGACATGTGTTTCCATAGTCTGTTTGTCGTAAGGTTTGGGGGGTGTGATGCACCTGAGAAGGGTTGCAAAATGTCCTGTTTAAAGTGGGGATGGAGCCTGAGGGTTTGATTGAGCATGTCAAGGGCCTCATTGAGGGACAGATTGCATAGCCAGGATTTTCTGCATATGTTTCCAATGTGTATGTTTTTGTTTTTGTTTTTTATTATCATCAAATTTCTCCATTTTTCTTTTTCGGTGTTTTTTCTTTCTTTCTTCTTTCTTCTTTCTTCTTTCTTCTTTCTTCTTTCTTCTCTCTTCTTTCTTCTCTCTTCTCTCTTCTCTCTTCTCTCATCTCTCTTCCTTCCTTCTTCCTTCTTCCTTCTTCCTTCTTCCTTCTTCCTTCTTCCTTCTTCCTTCTTTCTTCTTCTTTTCTTCTTCTTCTTCTTCTTCTTCTTCTTCTTCTTCTTCTTCTTCTTCTTCTTCTTCTTCTTCTTCTTCTTCTTCTTCTTCTTCTTCTTCTTCTTCTTCTTCACTTATAGATTGACAACCAGACACAAACAGACTGATTTACGTAGCACACGTGCGCACGCACGCACACACACAGTCACAATCACAAAAATGAAATATATGAATGGAACACAATGATTTCCTGTGATAAAAGGCTCAACCTGATAATCTACTTTACTTTGATAAGGAAAGCGCTTCTCAAAATGAGAACAGGTAGTTGGCCTTTCTTTCAGATCACTAACAAAATCTGCGTAGTAATACTGTAGACAGTGATGATTTAGATCAGTGATTTAAATCAAGATTTATATCAAATATTTTTTTAAAATTGATTTCAATCAAAATATACTTCTGCCCAAAGTAACATGGAATTTAAAGAAAAAAATGTGAAAGTAAACAATTACACCTGCTTTTTTCTGTGGAATTAAACGCTAAAAGCCTTTTACAATTCAACAAAAAAATTCACATTACATTAAAGATTAAATCAAAGGTTTTTACCTGTAATGAATTGTATTTGTTTCTGAGAAGTAGAATATGAAAATGCTTCCTTTTACAATACAACACTATAAAAATCACATGCTATTAAATAAAGGAAATCAAAGAGGTATTTATATCCTGAAGTAATGAATTTATAAAAGAAAATTCAAAATTATTATAGCCTGTATTTAAAATAAAAGCACATTGAATTTATACTGGAAAAGCAGTCTACTTTAAAAAGTTATTATCCCCTTCTTTTGAAAAGTTGAAAAAATTATAAGTTTCTTGAAATTTAAATTTAAAACCTTTTATTTTTTTTTTATTTATTTTTTTTTTCTTCTTATTTTTTTTTAAATTCTTTTAGTTGGTTCTTTTATGCAACCTGATCATTAACATCATCAGATACATTCATTTTGTGTGCATCCATGATTTTAAACAAAAACACATGAATGTACTTTACCATAACTTGAAAAAACTCTTTCAACCCCTGATGAAGATGCCACTGCAGACAGTAGTTGTTGTGCTGCTGAAATTACATTGCTATCCAACGTATTTGAATGTGGCCTCCACCATTCAGCAGTTGACATACACTTGGTCACAGAATCACTAAACTTAATTGCATTTAGCTTAA
>NC_061823.1:21637995-21642995 GCF_019202785.1 Penaeus chinensis | reverse complement strand
GGATGCTGTGGAAGCGCATGTTGCAGGACAACCGCGCTGCCTGGCGCCGCACCTACAAGTCGCTCTTGCTGCTCAACTACCTCGTGCGCAATGGCTCTGAACGTGTTGTCACTTCTGCCAGGGAGCACATCTATGACCTCAGGACACTTGAGAACTACAAATTTATAGATGAGCTTGGAAAGGATCAGGGCATGAACATCAGGTAAGGGAAGGAAAGCACTGTGGTTTTGTGTTGTTTTGGCCCTGGACCTTTATGTGCTTCTGGTGTGCAGCAGTAATGATAGTAGCAAAATTGTTTGTTGTAGTTGTAGTTATTGTTGTTGTTGTTGTTGTTGTTGTTGTTGTTGTTGAAGTAGTAGTAAATTTTAGGCCAGGTTTTGCAGTATATACGCTAGGGTTTAACTAGGCATGAATAAGGATGAAAAGGGGATCCTGGCCATAGCTTCTTTGAAATATTTTTGCCAACTGTGTCCTTTTAACATCTGCTCAAGGTAACTGTCATTGGCTTTGCCAAAGTTATAAGCCCATCACTTGAAATTATTAGGATTATTTCCCCGTTTCCCACGCAGTTTGTCATAGTGATTGTTTGGTTTATTTTTATTGAGCCCTTTGACCCAGATGCTTTACTGCCTGCATCTAACCCAGAAGGCTTACTTGAGCAGCTACTCTTAAAGGTGTGTGGCTTGACTCCATATATCTATAGGTAGTCCATAAGTCAGTGCAATAATGATAATAAAAAATAACATTTTGTTTTGTCATTTTTATTATTATTTATTAATTTTTTATTTATTAATTAATTTATTAATTTATTTATCTATTTATTTTTTTCTATTTAAATTGTCTGCAATACAACCAGAACCACCAATCACACCAGGCAGGAATAGGATGAAGACCATTGACATAGTGTCCTCCCTGGAGCCAGCGCTCTTCTAGTCATGGCTCACGGATGGTGCATTCCACACTCGTTTATTGATGGAAACAACAAAAAGCCCCTTCCCAAACACCCACTGAGTCTGACCACACACCAAGAGCTTTGTGTACTCATAGCGAGTCATTCTCATAGCCCCAGCCCTGAGCTGAATTTTCCCCTCACGTCACCTGCCCCTCAAGCCAAATTTTTTCATGGCATGATGGTCATGTCATCCATTTGTTTATTTTCCTAATTTTTTCTTTAACAGAGTAAAAGCCAAGGATTTGATTGACTTCATCCAGGATGACAACAGGTTACGAGAGGAGCGTAAGAAAGCAAAGAAAAACAAAGACAAGTATGTGGGTGTGTCTTCAGAGTCCATGGGATTCCGCAGCTCATCACAAAGTGAGTGTCCAATCATATATTATTTCTGTAGAGAAGATAATACACAAAAAAATTTTGGTAATAATGCATCTCTCAAGGAATCAAAGTTTTGCAACATGTTCTTACCATATTTTGTCTTGCAGGTGACTGGGATGGCTGGGGGAGCAGCAGAAGAAAAGAAGAGGATGATTTTGGATCCCGCTTTGAAGATTCGCCAAATGCAAGGTTAATATTGTTTTTTGTTTTTTCTCATTCTCTCTTTTCAAAATTATTGTTGTTGATGCCAGAAATTGTGTTGTGCATTCCCTCCCCCCTTTTTTTGTCTGCTTTATCTTCCTTTTTCTTTTTCTTTTCTTTTCATTTTTTTTTTTATTATTAACATTTACAGTGCCATCAAAAAAAAATCTTTACATGGAAAATACGTGAAAATATTTAATTTGCTGTTCCCGCCCTAGAAAAGTAAGAGTAGCTAGTAAAGGCATATCAGCTTCTGCCTGCCTGTCACCCGTGTTCACTAATTCGTTTTTTGGCGGGCATTTTAAGGTGTTAGAGAGAGGGTTATCTCTATTACCCTGTTTGGCCAAGTTTTTACTCGGCAAGTTTGAGGCCCTATAATTTCACTCCTATTGCACATTATCCAATGGATTGGAAGATACTACAAGTGCAAGATAAAACCCATGTCTTGACTCTGCTAGAGAAAGGAGAGTCAGTGATTACTGTGGCAAGAGAGAGAGGCTATTTATCAACTGACGGCGACATCATTGTCAGCTGTGATGGTACCATAAAGGAAGGCAGGATCTGGCACACCCAAGAAGATATCACCAAGGACTGATAAGCTTATGAAGTGTGAAATGATGTCAGATCCTGCTACAACTGCTGCTCCACACAAGAATAGATACTCTCAGCTCCTCCATATTGTTGCAATCAGGACCATTTGCCATCGCCTGCAGAGGGACCTGGATCTACCAAGTCACCATGTTGCTAAGAAGCCAATAGTCTTAGAAGCAATGAAGAAGAAAAAGTTTAGCTTTTGAAAGAAATTTAGAGAATGGACATCCAAGAACTGGAAGAAAGTAATATTTAGTAATGAGGACACTTTTATTGTGGTCCAAAGAGGTTCAAGGATGTTCGTCGTTCATGTACCACGTCACGGTATGACCCGAAATATATGGTTATGAATGTGAATCACCCTGAGACTGTGATTTTGTGGGCTGCATTCAGTGTTAATAAGGGCAGAGGACGACTGCATTTCCTTCTCAAGAATGTAACTGTGAAGGAAAGCTATTATATCAGTGTTTTAGTATTTTGGGATATTTGTGAGTTTGATATTGTTATACATGATGATGCCCCTACCCACAAATCCAAGACCATTGCAGCCTTTCTCAGTGACCATAACAATATCTTGTGATGGCCTGATAATTCCCCTGACCTTAGCCCAATGGAGAATGCTTGGAACAACATGAAAAACAAGGTTCCAGAAACAAGACCCAATAATATCAACAACCTAAATAAGTTACTGAAGAAACTGTGGTATAACACAAACCCCACTTATTTCAGGAACTTTGTTGAATCCATGTCCAAACTATTGTAGATAGTTATTAAGTATAAGGGCAACATGACAAAGTATTGACTGGAGAAAAATATCCACAGCAAACTCATGAATGGTTGAATGTTTTCTGTCATTATCCGTATAAAGATTTTTTATTTTATTTGCCAACACTGTACACTGCCCTTTTCCTTTCTGATGTTATTGTCTCTTTGTGTTATCTTCCTCTTCATATTCTGTTACATAATTTTCCCAAGCTATCAAAATCAATAGTTTCATGCGTATGTGTAGTGAAATAAATAGAACAAATATTATTGCAAATCGCCTAAACATTCCAGTGAGGATGAGATTGAGGATGCAGTGGATCCAGTCAACGAGTATCGTGATGAGGAGATGAGCCCCAAGACAGGTGGAAAGGCTTCCCTGGGTGGCAGTGGCATTGGTAGTAGAGGCAGCTCCGCCCCAGTCAAGAAGTCGTCTAAGCCCTCCAAGATGGTGGACCTTGGGGCTGCAGCCACCTTCGGCAGAGACAGAAATAGCACACAATCGCCACAGGTAGGGAGGCGAAGGGAGGCATATGAGGAAGGGGGGGCTAAAGTAAGGGAGAGAGAGAGGGAGAGGAATGAGGATGGGAATAACGTGAAATGGGAGAAGAGGAAAGTATTTGGAGTGGGATCATGGGTAGCGAGGGGAATAAAATATGGAAGGAGAAGGGTAGTGTTAACTCTTTAATTCTTTAATCAGAATTCTCTCAGTGTCACTGACTCCAGAGGCTTCTAGCAACCATCCTGCCATTTACCCTGGAAGTCTGCTACATGTAGTGGAACTATCCACTTGGCATGCTTTAGTGCCAAGCACGTTGAGTGTGCTTGGCACTCTAGGCGTGGCCCAGCAGATACAGGTTAAAGGTTTGGAGGAAATTGAAAGAATGAATATTAGATAAGGGAGGGCTAAGCCCTAAGGCTTAACTTCATTGCTAAATGCAAGAGCCATAACCAGTGATTCCAGAGACTTAAATAGGAAAGCAAAATCAGCAAAGTCTAGGTCTGTGATCTTGATATTGCCTAGTGTTGCTCCACACTGACTTTGGAACGTAGCTCTACCCATTATCTAGTCCATACAGCCTTGCCTCACCCTTGAATTAATGGGGAAGATGTTTGACAGGCTCCCACCACACTTAAGAGCGCTTTCAGTACCAGTATATAGACTTGCTATTAGGCCAATAATCCTTGTCGGAATTCTCCTAAGTCCCAAAGGCCTTCTAGGGGTTCATGTAGGCTTAAAGCAAGCCACGACCAAACTCACAAAATTCACAATGGCATTCCACAAGTACTCTAAACGCTAGCCTATTGTGGACTTGCCAGGAGTGAATCCAGACTGTTCTGATAGCTGGTGCCTTAGGTGGTCATAGATCCATTTCAGAAGAATATGGGTGAAATCCTTGCCTGGTATACTGAGGAGTGTAATGCCACAGTAGTTGCTACAAACCCAACAATCCCCTTTACCCTTCCAAAGAGGGATGATCATGCCCATCAACAGGTCAGGGGGAATGTAACCAGACTACCAGTTGGCAGTCAAAACTGCATGCAAGCCCCATGCTATAGGTTCACCCCTAGCCTTTAGCATTTCAGCAGAGGTATCACATATGCCTGTACCTTTTCCACTCTTTAGCTTAGAAACTACCATCCTAACCGCATTTAGGTTAGGAGGTCTCTCTCTGATGGGTGGGTCCGGCACAGGTAATGTGATACCACTTGCATCCAAACTAACTGCTGGAGGGTCTACCTGGTACAGCTGCTCAAAATACTCAACCCAATGTTCATGAACCCCAACATGATCTGAGATTATCTGTCCACCCAGGAGTGGAAAACAGTGTGAGGAGGACATTAGATTTCAGTTTTCTCAGGGCTTGGTAGGCAGGGCAAAGGCCATTCACCAAAAAATTACCTTAAACCTCCTCAGCAAGGTTTCTGATGAACTGTTCCTTGTCCCTTCTCAGCAGTGTCCAAGCCCTATGCACCAAGGTACGGCACAAGTCTTGATTGCCATTCAGCCAAGCCATGCGACATGCTTCATTAGCCTCCAGTGTCACTAGGGAGATGAAATTTTGCTTTGCTCTCAGGCTTTCATTTCTATATAACTTAGAGGAGAAAGAGATAG
>NC_061823.1:21630495-21632995 GCF_019202785.1 Penaeus chinensis | reverse complement strand
TTAGAATTTCATTGTTATTTTAACTCAACTGCTATAACAAAAATGATGAGTATCCAGGAGGTGGAAGACATGTAATCATTCATTGTTACAATTGTATGAATGAGAGTTAACAATTCCACAAGTGAGTATGATAACACACACACACACACACACACACACACACACACACACACACACACACACACACACACACACACACACACACACACACACACACACACACACACACATATGGTTATATATATATATATATATACATATATATATATATATATATATATATATATATGTATATGTATATGGTTATATATATATATATATATATATATATATATATATATATATGTATGTATAACCATATATATATATATATATATATATATATATATAAATATGTATATATGTATATATATATATGTATGTATAACCATATATATATATATATATATATATATATATATATAAATATGTATATATGTATATATATATATGTATATATACATATACATATATATATGTATATATACATATACATATAAACATACACATATATCTAAACATATATGTATATATATATATGTATGTATATTTTTCTATGTATGTGTATATATATTAATAAGTATATGGTTTTATATATATATATATATATATATATATATTTATATATATAAACACACATACATACATATATGTAGATACACATATATGTATATGCATGTCTATATGTGTATATATATATACACACATACATATATGTGTATGTGTATATATACACACATTTATGTATACATACATATATAGATGTACATATATATGTATACATACATATATAGATATGTATATACATATGTATATATACATATATATGTATGTATACATATAAATATGTATACATGTATATGTATGTATATACATAGGTAGATACACATGTATGTATATTTACATACATATATGTGTATGTGTGTGTTTTAGTATATTTGTAAATATATATATATAATATATATATTTTTTCATTATATATATACTTATATATGTATATATATGCATACATATATATATGTACACATGCACATGTACACATATACATATGTACACATGCACATGTATACATATATATATGTACACATGCACATATACATATGTACATATGCACACATGCACATGTACACATACATATGTACACATGCACATGTACACACACATATATATATATATGTACACATACATATGTACACATGCACATGTACACACACACATATATATATGTACACATATACACATGTACACATGCACATGTACAAATATACATACATAAAGCTGTCAGTTTGTGTATTTGTTTCTTATGCATTTGGTCCCCTAAAACTTGGACCACAGAGGTAACTTTACATATGTGTTTCAGTGCCTTGCACAGTCAGTCCTCTGTGACCAAAGCAAGCAAAAATAGAACTACAAGGCTAACTTGACATGGGGAATAACACAGGCAGAATGATATCAGGGCATGAGGTGTGGCAGAGAGTGGGTAGAGCAAAACCTGCTTTCTGGTTAAGTAATTCTTTGAACAGAAATATTGTAAACCTAAAACTTGGTTTACTGAAGTTTTATTTTGGCCTTGGGATGAAATTTGATATGAAGAGTAACACGGGCAAGAAGATCTCAGCTATGAGTGTGGCAGGAAGTGGGTGGGGCAAAATCTGTCTCGTTATTACGAAAAACTTTGCACCAAAATTCAGATAAAGCTGAAATCTCAGTTATTAAATTTTTGTTAAGTCTAGTTGATATGAAAACAAAGAGTATAGTAAGTTTACAAGGATATAAGGCCAGATATATACTTTATAGTTTTTCATACTGCAATTGCAGTATTGCAGCCAGTCCATACAGCATGGATATATACCTGGGTGATCATAGTTACTGCTTCATCTGTCAAGGGAGTCATTTTTACATAGGGATTTAACTTAGAAGCAGATTTATGGTAATATGAATGAGGTTATGAATAATCAGGAGAGTGAATCCATATAACAATACATAATTTAAAAAAAAATAGAATTAATTGACCAAGAATAAAGCAATGAGATTATGATCAAACAAATTAACATAATCATGACTAAAGCTATATCACAAAAATGAAGAAGACAGGCTCAAGTAGTCCGTTACTTGAAGTGGGAGGAGATGGCCAAGGTCAGGTCAGGTTTGTGAAATATAAGATGCCTAGTAATCATTTAATGAGCATTATGAATAACAGTATGGGGAACTAGTGGATTAACTAATTAGTATTATGCTGTATTATGATATTCAGAAGTGATTTGTGAGTAATGATTACAAAGTGAACTTGTTAAGTTACATAATTTGAAATTCATCTGATTGGGATTCCACAGTAAGCACAACTTGTTGGCAAAGAGGAATCAACAGAAAGGTTGGTGATTGTCAGTCTGCTTTTGGACTGGTCAAATCTGTGAAAATGAAATGTTATAACATGAATTGTCTGACCAGAATGACCTGTAAT
>NC_061823.1:21622995-21627995 GCF_019202785.1 Penaeus chinensis | reverse complement strand
TATATATATATATATATGTAAGTACATATATGGAAATGTGTGTATATATATATGTATATGAAAGGAAAACAGCCACAGTAAGAAAATAAAATTGAATTGTAACGTTTCGAACTCTTCACGAGTTCCTCTTCAGACGAATGATAAACCAAAATGGATCCATTTTGGTTTATCATTCGTCTGAAGAGGAACTCATGAAGAGTTCGAAACGTTACAATTCAATTTTATTTTCTTACTGTGGCTGTTTTCCTTTCATCTTTGTGTACACGTTACTGTGTTTGTCTTTGTGTCATATATGTATATACATATACATTTATAGATATGTATATATGTACATATATATACATATCTATGTACACATGTATATGTATATACATATATATATATATATATATATATATATATATATATATATACACACATATATATATACATATATATATATATATATATATATATATATATATTTATATATTTATACACGTACACACACACACACACACACATACACATACATATGTATATATGTATGTTCATGTATATACATATATATAGTGAATACATATGTATATGCATATATATGTATGTGTATGTGTATATACATATAAATATATATATATATATATATATATATATATATATATATATTTATTATTATTATTTTTTTTTTCCAATGCCATTAATATCAATGTTGAAGATGTTGACAATATAATTATTATAATTTTACAACAATACTAATAGTAATTAAAGAATGAAAAGAAGTCTTTCCACAAATCAAGGAAAAGGATAAACAGGTAAGCTAAGTGGGACTAGTGACTAAGTCCTTGAAGATTAAGTACTTGTGGAGCCATCTGTGTGTTAAAACATTCAATAAAGAAAAAGACTCGGTGGTCCTGGCATGTATTCTTGCCATCTCACGAACACGAGGTCATTGTGTTTATGCATAGGTGGCTTCGCAAGGGCCTAGTGACTGAGGAGTAAATAATTACTCCTACTTATCTAACCTGTTTACCTTTCTTCCTGATTTTTTGAGAGATTTTTCTGTTATTTTTTCATTGTTATTCAGATTTTAATAAGATGATGATAATCATATCAATATTAATAGCTTCAGATAGAAAAGAAGAAAACATTTTCCTGCAGATTTGAGGGATGGGAAAATCTGCTGAGGTCATATCTATGATTTGACTCCATAGTGGCTGAGCATGTGTGGAGCTATCCATGTTAAAGAAAAAAAAAAAAAAAAAAAAAAAAAAAAGGAAGAAAGAAAAAAAAAAAGTGGACAGTGCAGAACTGTTACCAATGGGTTAACACAAATATACATGTAATTTATATTTGAGGAAGTATGAATTTTTGCAGCTGAGTTAGATAAGTTTCTAAATTGTAAATATAATGGGTGAAGCTAATGCATTTTTAGTCATATGTATTTTATTTTGCTGAAGGGTAAATGTTTTATTATTATTATTATTATTATTATTATTATTATTATTATTATAGCATCATTGATGAATGCATGTTCAGAACACAAAACCCCGTTGCATTTTGCTAGTGAAACATGAATATTTTTTGCATTGTATCAACATCACGCCTGCTAGAATGGAAAACCTCTTTTTGAACTTGTGGATATCGTCTTCAGATGTGCTGTCTCAGTAGACTACCCAAATGAAATTTTATTTTCTTAGTTTTTCTTGAATAAGGAAATGTTTTATACAGTGAATCATTCTTCTGTGCTGAAGCAAAGTTTTCCTTGTGGATATGCATGCCAAAATCTCTGACATATTCATAAGCCTCAAATTTTTTTTTAATAAAGGCAGATATCAATATGTGGATTATTGTGAAACATATCATTGATCTGTCATTGATTTCATGATTTATAATAAGACATTTATTAGCTGAGCTCTCATTAAGTGTAGAATATGAAAACTGGTTTTTGGCTAGCCACAATAGTATCATTTTTGATTTTCAGCATCAAGACCTCCACAAAATGAGCCTGGCGATCAGAACAGAGATGAGTTGGCCACCAAGCCTGAGACTGAAGGTGTAAACAACACACCAGAACAGGCTGAGGCAAGATCCCAGCTGATTCTAACCCAACTCAGAGCCCTCTCGAATGGTCTCCAGGAAGAGATCTCGAAAAGGAGCCCAGATCAAGAGAGGGTCATAAACTTGTTAGAGAATGTGAGTGACCACCTGGCAGGAGCTTGCACCCCCCAGAAGTATGCTGGCATAGACCAGCTATCCTATGAGGGGTGGCTGTTCCGGCAGCATTTCTATGGGCCAATAATTAGTACACTGCTTAATAATTTTACAGCAGATGGCATTCTGAGAAAGCATAAAGAATACCATGATATTGTCTGGAACCTCATCAAGGCAGGTTATTTTGAGGAGAACCTGAATATTTTGCTTTGTATTATCAGTAATGCAGAACTAAAATCTGCCAAGTTGGCTGTCTCTGTTCTAGAGGACCTCTTGTTGTCTAGTTGCTTTTTGGATTGTCTCCTGAGGGGCTGTTCAGAGCCACTAGGGAAAGGCGAGAATGATTCCATGTGGGATGAAACAGTTCGACTATTAGTGTCACTGCCTGAGAGAATAGCCAATAAACTTCGGAAAGATACTCCAGAGAGACTCTTGCCAAGCAGTTTTTGTAAAATTGTGGCCCTGCAGATCCTCCAGGCTCTGGTTTGTGTTGCTGATGGCTTGAATCATGATATCTCTGGTACTGTGGAACCTGTTGCTAAACTTTTGGGACAGTTGTGCTATGTTAGTGACACGCAATCAGTTTTGCTTCCAATAATGCGTTGGTTGGGAGTGTGGGTCAAGAAAAATCCCATAATTCAAAGAGTATCCTTCAAAATGTTTGCCAGATTGCCCAGCTTAACAAGTGAAAGGGTCTTGACTGCACTTCTGAAGATGAATATGAACTCTAAGGATCTCTTCTCTGTGATTGGAGACTGTGGTGTAACAAATGCCAAGATGAAGTATCTTTTAACACAAAAATTCCTAATCACCAGACATCTTCCATATACCCAGTCTGTGCCAACCATTATTGATTACCTTGCTTTGGCAGACCCAACCAATGAGTTGCTGAAAGCTTCCTTCTCCCAGTTACTGGAGGTGTGGTGTGACAAGAGCATTGTGACACACTCCTCGTTTGAGTACCACACCTTCATCACCAAGGGTCTAATGGCTTGTGTCTCTCATTTCAACCCAAAGGATGTTGAGGCTTGCAAGCATGAAACCATACAGAAACTGTTGCATGGAATGGCAAACCACTTAGACAATCCCAGTCAGCAAATGAAGGTATTGGGTATGGTCGTTGGGGAGGAGTTGACAAAAGTGCTTCACTCTGGAGGCCCAAGTCTAAAGTTTGAGTATGAAGATGATGATCTTACCTTTGAGTTGAAAGCCCTTGCTTGTAAACAGAGAGAGGAGTCTTGTCCAGAAGTGGCTCCATCAGATTGTGATAGTAATGATACCTCTCTGTTTGAAGATTTTGAAGCTGAATTACATAGCATTGGCATACTAAAGAAAGGTTCCCATGAGAGTTTAGAATCTAAGAATATTGCAAGCAGAGACAGCCACTTGCAGAAGAGAAAAGAAGATACAAAAAAGTGCTTGATAGAAGTGATTATGGAAGATGATTCCAAACACATGGAATCTAAAGCAGAACTTGACAGTGATGATGATGAGTTTGAGCCCTATGACATGTCAAATGACACATGTCAGTCAAAGGTCAAGGAACCTGCATATCCTCAAGAAGTATTAGAATACATCGTAGAAGGTGAAGTAGATAAGGTGGAAGCAGCCCTCAGAGTATGTGAAGGGATTGTGCAGCAAGAAATGAAGGAGCAAGACTCTGAGTTGGCTGTGGAGATGACCAAGGTATTGCTGCACCTTGACAACAAGTACAACCTGGAGGATTTTGATGAGAGACGTACCAGGTCACTCTGTGCGCTTACAGTCTCACATCCGCGTGAGTGTGCCTTTTACCTGGGAGGAGAATTCTTTGAAAGGAATTACACAATGAAACAGAGAAAGGACATCCTTCACACATTAGGGCAAGCAGCTATAGAACTCTCAGGGGTGTCGCCTCAAACAAACTCTCTGAAATCCGGGGAGCAGAGGAAAGCACTACAGCCAAATTCTATGAAAGAGGCTGCTGGTTTCTTCTTCTTCCCACTCGTGAGAGGTGTCACGGAACCTCGACCACACCTTGACCTCTTGGATGCAGACCGTTATCTCTTGTGTGACCTGCTCCGTACCCTTGGCCTCTTAGTGAGAGTGACAGGCCAGTGTGAGATTACAACCAAGATGGCTGGCTGCCTGCTGGAGCTCACCTGGTCCCTTAGGGTCCAAAACGACCCTGAAATCAGGGGAGCATGTTTGGAGAGTTTGTCATCAGCGCTGGAGGCTGTCCCAGATACAGTGCTGCTATCTCTGGTTCCTGGGGAGATGGTGGAACTACGGCAGTGGCTGGCTGTGACCTTGCAACAGGACAGGGACCGCAGATGTCAGCTCTTGGCAGCCAAGCTAGCACTCCGGCTTGACAGATGCTTTGCTGATATGATAGGCCTCCCAAAGTCATCCTGAGTCTATTCTGCTGATATTGCAAAATTATTATATTAGTGAAGAAAGTAATTTTGTATTATGAGTATGTGATATATGTGATATCCCTTTTTTCTCATTTTTTACAGTTGTAGATTATTACGACTTAGCTTGTCATTTTATGTTAAAATACTTCTATACAGTAGATATTCTGAAGCATAAGCTTTGGCCAGGGATGTACCTTGACTGTGATCTTACTTTGATAATTGTGTTTACACATAGAAGGCTCTGTAAGTGCTCAGTCACTAAGAAGTAAGTTAGTTCTACCTGTCTCACATTTTTACCATTTGCCTTGTTTTTTTCAGAAATATTCTTTTTTATTTTCTAATAGTATTGAGGATCACAATGTCAGTGCCAGTAATAAGGGTATCAATATTAATGGTATTGAAAAACAAAACAAA
>NC_061823.1:21610495-21612995 GCF_019202785.1 Penaeus chinensis | reverse complement strand
AAGTAGATGTACTTTGAGGGGAGGGAGGGATAAGGCTATGACAGAGGCTCTTGAGAAAACAGGAATAGCTTAGAAAAAAACAAAAAAATCTATTTTTCTCTTCAATTATTTTTCTTTTTATTTTATTTTGTTCTTTCCATTTTCCTATCCTGATATTTGCCTTTAACTACCGTTATTATGACTGCATACCGAGAACATATTGCATTGGTTGGGATTGAGAGGGATGTCTGTTGTGGTGGCTTTGAATTGGCTAAGAATGCATTTTCCTTTTACTCCTACATTTCTTTTTCTGGCCCCGTTTTTCCTCCTCCCTGCAGCCTTTTTCTGGCTTTAATCCTTATTATTTTTCTACTTCTTCTTCTTCGTCCTCTTGTCTCCTCTCTCCATGACCAAAGCAACATAGATGAAATATTGGAGGTGATTAAGGTAAAGAAGAGCAGAAAAAGGAGAAATTATGCTGTTTATGACTGATTAGAAATACACATTTGGGTTCCTTTTGCTTATGTGTTTGAGATCTGATAAATTTTCCCCCAAGTCCTTAAGGGACAAGATATGGCAATTGTTCTCAGGAATGTATGCACATGGAAGAGAGAGACACAAATTACACAAATCAACCCTTTTATGGATGTCTCAATTAGAAAAAGTAAGTTGAAATAAGCGTATATCACAATATACCAGTGAAATGCATTCTCCCGTCATGTGTGTACACAAAGGTCTGGGCTTTTACTGTCCTTTGGGGGTTAAGGCGGAGGAAAAATTCGGAAGAAAAGAGGAAAGAAGGGTTTATAATGAAGAAGATTTATCCCCCCATTGAGTAAACATAAGGTTTTGAATATTTATCTGTCTCTCTCTCTCTCTTCTCTCTCTCTCTTTCTTTCTCTTTCTTTCTTTCTTTTTTTCTTTGTTTGTTTGTTTGTTTCTTTCTTTCTTTCTTTCTTTCTCTCCCTCTCTCTCTCTCTCTCTCTCTCTCTCTCTCTCTCTCTCTCTCTCTCTCTCTCTCTCTCTCTCTCTCTCTCTCTCTCTCTCTCTCTCTCTCTCCTCTTTCTCTTTCTCTTTCTCTTTCTCTTTCTCGTTCTCGTTCTCGTTCTCGTTCTCGTTCTCGTTCTCGTTCTCGTTCTCGTTCTCGTTCTCGTTCTCGTTCTCGTTCTCGTTCTCGTTCTCGTTCTCTTTCTCTTTCTCTTTCTCTTTCTCTCTTTCTTTCTCTCTTTCTTACTTACTTTACTTTACTTTACCATTTTCATTTGATTAAAAAAAAATAAAAACATTTTTGAAAGTTATTTTGGTGAAATATTTATTGGTATTAAGCCCTAAAATATTATTTTACCCATACAGCTTATTACATCTATTCTTTGATGTGCATATGATTGAACTTATCAAATTTTTATTTGTAGTAGGGTTCTGATTATTGCAACTGTTCTCTTTATTAATAAAAATCATGATGATGATAATATTATTATTGTTATTATTATCATCATCATTATTATTAGTGATATTATTACTATTATCATTAATTATTATTGATTAGTAATTATTATTATGATTTCTTTGTGTAAATACTGTGTGTTTATTTTGTTCAGATTTATGGGGTGTAAGAGGTTATTTGAGACAGATCATATTCAGTTATTTAAGACAGATCATATTCATTAAGAGGGCCAATTTGATTTTGTTTTGTTTTTTCTGTCTTTCCTATTATTTTGTTTTATCTTATACTGTATTTCCTTCTCTTTTCTCTCTCTCTCTTTTTTTTTCCTTTCTTTACTTTCTTCTCAGACTATTTAGCATTTTCTATTCTCCTTCTCTGTTCTGTGGAGAAGGAAAATCTCATGGTTATCAGACACCATTACAGTGGAGTGGGGGAGGGGAGGGGGAGGAATATAGAAGGAAAAGCCTGTGAATGTTGTCCTACAGGAGAGCAGATGATGTGGCTGTGCGTGAATCGGGTCGGAGATCGCCCCTGGGACTCGTCTTACTTCTTCAGTATTTTTTTTCTTTGTTTTTATTTTTATTTTTTTATTTTGCTTTATTATTTTATTTATTTATTATTATTTTTTTATTATTATTTTTTTTTTTACTAAGTTTCGGATTTCACTTGTTGGCACGTTGCTTTCCGCTCTCTTTCCTAGCATTTTTTTATGCTCTCTGCACTGGAATGGGTTGGTTTTCACTTTCTTAGCCTTTTATATTTGACAATGCAAAAGATTATAGTGATGATAACAAAAGGTGGCTGTAAGATTATTTTTGGCGTAATGCATAGAAAATTCATAATTTTGATGAATGTTTTACATGTGGGTGTTGGGGCGGGGGGCGTAAGTGTGCATGCGCATGTATATGTAGGTGTGTATGTAGATATGTACATATGTGTGTGTGTGTGTGTATATATATATAATATATATATATTATATATATATATATATTTATATATATATATAAATATACACACATACATATATATACTTGTTTATACATATGTATCTATAATGTGTGTGTGTGTGTGTATTAT
>NC_061823.1:21592995-21597995 GCF_019202785.1 Penaeus chinensis | reverse complement strand
TCTCTATTTCTCTCTCTCTCTCTCTCTCTCTCTCTCTCTCTCTCTCTCTCTCTCTCTCTCTCTCTCTCTCTCTCTCTCTTTTTTTTTCTCTTTCTCTTTCTCTTTCTCTCTTTCTCTCTTTCTCTCTTTCTCTCTTTATATCTTTCTCCCTTTCTCTCTTTCTCTCTTTCTCTCTTTATATCTTTCTCCCTTTCTCTCTTTCTCTTTCTCTCTTTCTCTCTTTCTCTCTTTCACTCACTTTTTCTCTTTCTCTTCCTCTTTCTCTTTCTCTTTCTTTTTCTCTTTTTCTCTTTTTCTCTTTTTCTCTTGTTCTCTCTTTCTCTTTTTCTCTTTTTCTCTTTTTCTCTTTTTCTTTTTTTCTCTTTTTCTCTTTTTCTCTTTTTCTCTTTTTCTCTTTCTCTCTTTGTCTTTTTCTCTGTTTGTCTTTGTCTTTGTCTTTGTTTTTGTCTTTGTCTTTGTCTTTCTTTTTCTGTGTGTGTCTGTCTGTCTGTCTGTCTATAATATATAATATAATATATATATTTAAATATATATACATATATATACACATATATACACATATATATGTATATATATACATATACACATATATACACATATACACATATACATATATATATATATATATATATACACACACATATACACATACATATATGCATACACATATATAAATATATGTATACATATCTGTATGTGTGTGTTTGTGTGCATGTATTTTATGTGTGTGTGTGTGTGTGTGTGTGTGTGTGTGTGTGTGTGTGTGTGTGTGTGTGTGTGTGCATGTATTTTATATATGTGTGTGTGTGTGTGTGTGATTGCCAGCAAGCGCTCCTGCCGCCATGGTGTAAGCATTTCGCATAGCCTCTTTACCAGCACGGCGGCTGTTGTGGGCGGTCCATGTCTCAGGAATTGTGTATGGTCACAATTTTCTAGGTAGTGGACTAGTGTGGCGTTCGGCTCGCCGCAGTGCTTGCAGCACCATTCATCGCGTTCGATTGTTGGGATAATCTGCCATGCACAGTGGTAACCTAGGCGCATTCTGTGAAGAATGACTTCGGTACCTCTGTTGCTTACTTCAGAGAGTGCCAGTGGTTCATAGCCTGTGGCGTCTGAGTACCAGCTGGCCGAGGGGGAGGTTCTCGTTTCCTCTCTGTGGAGCTGCCGTAGGAAGGTACGACCGACCAAGGCACACTTCTCCATAAGTAATTTTCGGCTCGGTTTTATCGTCATGGGATTTGGGGGCATACCCCTGCCAGCGACGGCTAGTCTGTCAGCAAGCTCGTTCCCTCTGATGCCGATGTGGCTTGGGACCCAGTTGATGATAATTCTTCTACCCTGAGCAAGAATTATCTGTGCCATTGTGAGAATCGTGGTCAGTAGGTAGATGTTGTCTGTGGGTGAGCTGTGCTGAAGACAGTCAATGGCTGCCCTGGAGTCTGTGTGTATGACCACGTGTACTTCCCTTAGGGACGCGTGGCCTAGGGCTCCCATGATTGCAACTGCCTCTGCCTGTAGCGAGGAGGCGTTGTCTGTTACCCTCATGGATCGCGTGGCATCCCTAGCTGCAAAGCCGGCGCCTGCAGTGTGGCTCAAGGGATCGACCGATCCATCCATGTAGTATGTTCTACTACCCGGAGGAGTGATGGCTGTAATGACCCTGTTGGCTTCTGCCTTTAGGCTAGGCATGGGGTATAGGCTCTTTTTCATTGACAGGCTCATTATGTTGAACTCTATCAGGCTCAGTGCCCACTGCGGGGCTTCGGCAAAGTCGGGATGGGGGGAGTCCATGCCCTTAGCAAGAAGCTGTTCTTTGAGCTGATGGCGTATCAACACCCTGGCTGTATGAGACAGCCAGGAGTTGTTTGCAACGAGCTCGTTGTCTTGTTCGAGGCATCTGACTAATTTTTGTCTTAGGCTTGTGTTCCTGGGAGCCTGGATGACCTTTGACAGGAATTGTGTTGCCGTTAGATCGATTCGTGAGTCCAGGGGGAGAAGGTTTGCCTCCATCAGGAGGTTGAGGACCTTCGTCCACCTCGGGGCACCCAGAATGATCCTGGCAGCTTCATTTTGGACTGTTTCTAATTTGTCTGTGTGCTTTTTCTTTGCAGCAATTAGAGCGACTGAGGCATAGTCCACAATGGGCCGGACAGCATGTACATAGAATGATCTTAGTACTTTGTGTCTGGCCCCTATGCGTCTCCCAGTCATTGCTCTCATGACGGACAGTCTTGCTTTGGTTCGGTCAACCAGGTACTGGACCTCCTTATGGAAGGAGAGGGTCCGGTCTATCCTTACCCCAAAGTATAGGTAGTCCTTGACCCATTCTAATTCCACTCCCTGGATTTTCAGTCTTGTGCCTCGAACTCTCTGTCTCAGAGCCATGGCTTTGGATTTGGCAGCAGAGATCTTTAGTCCTGTCCTACAACACTCCTCTGACACGAGGTCCAGACAACGCTGGGCTTTATTCTGGCTGCGTGGTCCAGTGGAGGTGATAGCGAGATCGTCTGCATACGAGATGATCTTGCACCCCACTGGGAGGTTTATGTTGAGGATGCAAGACATTAAAGTGTTGAATAGGGCTGGACTGAGAACCCCACCCTGTGGCGTTCCATTTTGCTGGATGCACAACCATGTTGACATCCCCGGCAATGAACAGGCAGATACTCTAGCACCCTCCACTGCTATGTCCACACCACACCAATCAAGTTTCTCATGTTTTCCATCTGCGGATTATTACCCCCACTTTATACCTGATGTCAATCTTTCTGGTCAAGTCTTCGCACTAATAAATTACAATATGTAAAGCTATCAGCTTCTTCCTGGGCAGCTCCATTTCATCGGAACAGACGTTGGGAGACGGCTCTCGCACGCTTATGTATTGGCCACACCCGTCTAACGCTCTCCTAACTGATGTCACGTTCTGATTGACTCCTGTATTCCCTATGTTATGTTCCTCTTCCAGTTCCACACATTCCGTTCTGTCCACGCTTTGAGGCAGCCCGTACCTCTGCTTTCCTCCACCTATCCTCCCAACCTGTCAGACATCCTTACGGAATCCCACACTTTCTGCTCTGACAGCTTGTTCTCCTTCCTCACTCGCATGCATATCCTTCACTTTATCCAATCCCCCTTACCTAAACCTACCTTAACCCATTAACTCATAACTCCTTTACCAATCTTTAACCTTTCCAATATTACTCTAGCTTGTCGACGTATAGCAACTAACTACTAACTCAACCGACCTTCACTACCCTTTACTATATCTTCTTAAGAGTGCTACATGACCTTAGATGTCTAGCACATTTATTTTGCTTTAACTATTAACTCTCTCTCTCTCTCTCTCTCTCTCTCTCTCTCTCTCTCTCTCTCTCTCTCTCTCTCTCTCTCTCTCTCTCTCTCTCTCTCTCTCTCTCTATCTCTCTCTCGTTCTCTTTCTCTCTCTCTCTCTCTCTCTATCTCTATCTCTATCTCTCTCTCTCTCTCTCTCTCTCTCTCTCTCTCTCTCTCTCTCTCTCTCCGTCTTTTTTTCTTAAACAGCCTAATTTATAATTACCATATAGATACGATCACAGTTTTTAGGAGGATTCTACTAATGACCCCCAAAGTAACCACCAAAATTGTAGAACGGGAAATAGGAAGATTTCTACGCCCTTGTGTTCTGAAGGAGGAGGCCCCTAAGATGGCACCCCATCCCCTTCTGTCCACTTATTTTAATCGTTAACTCATTTTTACCCTTTGCATCACAATATTTTGCCTTAGTGCTCTATGGCTTTTGATGTCTAGCCCTTTTATTTGTTTTAACATTAACCATTGCATGGCGGCTACTATCTTCTTAGGCTACGGTCGGACGGGTCTCGTTGGTTTCTCCTTTAATTTTCACATTTTCATATCTGCGTGGCTGTCAGGATTTGCTGACATCCCATGTGCTGGCGCCAAACGTCAGCTATCATGTTTGGTCTCATGGCTCGACACAAAATGGCGGCATTAGAGTCTGCCCACGACTTGGAACTTTACGTGTGGTAGAAGGCTTTCGTTTCTCCGCCGCTACAGCAACAGTAATTTATTATCTTGTAGTCACCCTATGGTTTCCTTGTCTCCAGCTGGTGGGGCTGAAGGAGGAGCTCTCGTGACGCAGCCCAAGTACTCTGCCGTCGCTTCCAACTTCTGTCCCGCACTGGCTTTTTATCTGGCCGAGAAATGATTTAGTGTCCAATACTTGGTCAATGTGTAGCCAGCATTTATCTAGTCGTGCTTCCTGAGCCAATCTAGCGAAAGGAGTGGAAAGCCTCCTCCTTTAAGTGAGCACACAACAAGCACAAAATCAATGAGATGCAGGAGCACACATTACCTAGGAAAGAACAATAGGCAGCAACAGTTTCAAGTGTTCTTATAGTAATAATACAGATATTAGATCATAAACGGTCTGCCCTTTAGTCCAGCACGTGCGTGCATGTTGACAGCTGTATGTAAGTGCCAGGCATATATATATATATATATATATATATATATATATATATATATATATATGTATGTATGTATCATAAGCACAATCCTAATGTACAAGTGGCCGGAGCTTAGAGATGAATTTCTGGTCCATTGACCCAGCCGTTTTCTGATAGATTACTTTTAATTATAACATTGGGTTTTGAAAAAAAAAAAAAAAAAAGATAATCAGAATGACAGTGGCGGATCTAAGGGAGGCAATTAATAATTATAATGATTATATATATATATATATATATATATATATATGCATTGAGAATCTATGAGTGTATTTATCGCTATACCTTTAATTTTGTTCTGTTAATACCGCAAATATATATATATATATATATATATATATATATATATATATATATGTGTGTGTGTGTGTGTATGTATGTATGTATATTTATATATACACACACGTACATATATATATATATATATATATATATATATATATATATATATATATATATGATATATGTATATATATATATATATATATACATATA
>NC_061823.1:21585495-21587995 GCF_019202785.1 Penaeus chinensis | reverse complement strand
GTGTCTAGGCTCTCCGTTTAACCTCGAAAAGCGGAAATACCTCATTGTGACAGGATTTAAAATGCTCAGAATCCTTCGTTCCGAGAAAGCCTGAAGTGATCTTTAATTATGCAGCTGATTCCTCCTACTTTTTTTCTTTCCGTCTTTTACTCTTTCTTTTTCTTGTAGTTTTAAATATGATCGTCATAAACTTGAATTATTACCGACGCTCTTTTGCGAACGCCTGACATGTGCGGCGGACAGAGGCGACGTACACACACGCAAACACAATACTTGAAACCTGGCCTAATTCTTGGGCGTGTGGTGTAACCTCCATCTTAAACAAACCAGAGAAGTTTTAAATGTCACGACGACAAATTTATGTCTCGTGTGTGTGCATTTGTTTACCACTGGACTTAACAGAGTGCGTGCATGACTTTAATATCCAAACTCGAATGCTCCTATCTCTCTAAACCTGATACAGTCAAAGTTGTCGGCAAACAAACTTAAGGAGCTGGGCCTCTCGTGAACAATTTGAATTAGGGATCTGTTGAAATGATCTTCTCGTGAAAGATCATTAATTGTTCTGTTTCTTCGAATATTTGAAAGGGAATCTCTTTTTAGCGCGAATGAAATCCTGCTTCGGATACATTTCCCAACGCACCACTGCATTTAGAAAGCTCCTGAGAAGATCTGTATTTTAAGTATACAAATTTGTCAGAAAAATATGGTGATCATACTAGTGCTGATAGAAAGAAAACGGATGACAGCTGATTATAACCTTGTAATAACTATAGCACTTAGATGTTGATATTTATGACAAAATATGAAAGTAAAATGACGATGTTGACGAGATAAGGACGAAAATCAAAACTTTACGTGTGGTAGAAGGCTTTCGTTTCTCCGCCGCTACAGCAACAGTAATTTATTTTCTTGTAGTCACCCTATGGTTTCCTTGTCTCCAGCTGGTGGGGCTGAAGGAGGAGCTCTCGTGACGCAGCCCAAGTACTCTGCCGTCGCTTCCAACTTCTGTCCCGCACTGGCTTTTTATCTGGCCGAGAAATGATTTAGTGTCCAATACTTGGTCAATGTGTAGCCAACATTTATCTAGTCGTGCTTCCTGAGCCAATCTAGCGAAAGGAGTGGAAAGCCTCCTCCTTTAAGTGAGCACACAACAAGCACAAAATCAATGAGGTGCAGGAGCACACATTACCTAGGAAAGAACAATAGGCAGCAACAGTTTCAAGTGTTCTTATAGTAATAATACGGATATTAGATCATAAACGGTCTGCCCTTTAGCTGTATGTAAGTGCCAGGTTTATATATATATATATATATATATATATATATATATATATATATATATATATGTATCATAAGCACAATCCTAATGTACAAGTGGCCGGAGCTTGTACATGTGTGTGTGTGTGTGTGTGTGTGTGTGTGTGTGTGTGTGTGTGTGTGTGTGTGTGTGTGTGTGTGTGTGTGTGTGTGTGTGTGTGTGTGAAAATGCAATGAGAACATAAATATTATATGGCATAGTTTATCAGCACACAGACGCACGCACACATCAACTCACCCCCCTCCCCATACACACACACACACACACACACACACACACACACACACACATATATATATATATATATATATATATATATATATATATATATATATATATATATAAGGCGCTTTCGCACACACTTGCACCAGCACTCACTGGTGCGCAGAGCCGCCACGCGAGTCTCGCGCGGCGGCCAAATGAGGAAATCGAGCGCCTCGTCCATCAGCCGAGGCGACGGCGGCGCGTGTTTTATCAATGTCCTCTTGCTTTAATGCGCGTCAACCGATAGCAGAGGGAGTATCGCGTGGCCGCTGCGTGCGCGGTGCAGGAACGGGACACCAGGGCGTGTTTTTTTCTTGTTCCTTTACTCTGGCTGTTGCCATCGTTATAATTGTGACAATTATCGTTATTACCATTTTTGTTGTTATTGTTTCTCTTGTTATTATCAATATCATCATATTACCATCATCTTTATTCCTTTTCATTATCATAACCAACGCCACTGCTATAAATATCGCCATTACCATTTTTATAACGAACGAGAAACGGCTCTTCTCCACAATGATTATGGAGGATATAACGAGCAGACATGACACTGCAGTAAAAACAAAGTGGTTCCAAAAGGGGCCTCTCATTCCCCAAGAAGCGAGCGAAGAGAAAGAGCCGAGACTGTTGGAATTCAGAAACTAGAGATGTTTATCTGCCTCACGAAGAGGGAAAGGGGCAGGGCGGAAGGGAGAAGGGAGGAGGGGGAGGGAGGGAAGGAGGGAAGGGTGTGAGGTAAGAGGGAGGGAGGGGATATGGAATGAAAGGAGAGAAGGAAATGAGAGAAATGAAGACAGACAGAGTGAGAGAGAGAGAGAGAGAGAGAGAGAGAGAGAGAGAGAGAGAGAGAGAGAGAGAGAGAGAGAGAGAGAGAGAGAGAGAGAGAGAGAGGGAGGGAGAGAGAGAGAGAAA
>NC_061823.1:21567995-21572995 GCF_019202785.1 Penaeus chinensis | reverse complement strand
AGGGGAAGAATAAGCAAATGATCAAGAACTTAAGCAAACCCGACAGAACAGCAAATAAACAAGTAAGCAACCTCCCCTGGCCCAGCGTCATGGCGATAAACAACAAATAATCAAAAAGGAAACGAAGGATATTTAGGTATCCACAAATGCAGTGAAAACAGCGTAAATATTTCATCCTTAAAAGGTATGGCAGCGAGTTAACTAAAGATAAAGGCAATTGCGCGGATAATTTGCATTAACGGAAAACAGATTGCCCATTCCCCCACCAAATAAAAATACAAAGAAAAAAAGAAAAAAAAAAGAGAAAAAAATATATGTATGTATGTATATGTATATATACATATATTTATCTATCTATATCTCTATATATACATATGTATATAGATAGATAGATAGTTGGAAGATAGATAGATGATAATCTAAACAATAATAAAGATAATGTAAGTAAATAAGTTGACGAATAAATGATAGAATTTATTATAGAATTACAGAATTGTAGAATTTAGATAGAATTTGGCAAATGTAGGAACAATATAGCGCAGAAGACAAAAACGAAGATAGATATCTAAAAAATCTCTACAGGGTACAGCAAGCCCGAGCACAGGGCGCGCCACGTCGCCGGCCATTCCGGGCCACGAGCCGAACTCTTCCAAACGCGGGCGGCCCTCCATCCGGCCTTCCTGCCGCTGCGCTAATATGGACACACATCTTGGGGCCTCGTAACCCTACTTGACCTGGGCCACGCGAGAGCTCTCCCGGCGCCGAAACCAGGTCAGGACAGGGCCAAGGTTACGGTCCAGGGCGCGCGAATCACGCGGGGGGAGAGGGAGGGAGCGGCGGATGTCGTACATATGCGGACGTAAATGCATGCATACATACATACATTCATACATACATATGTATATATAAATATATATGAAAGATGGAATAATGCAATACCGCATTTATATAGACGTATAACAATCCTCCCTGACCTAGGTTCGAGGCCAGGTCAGGGAGGATTGATATACATAAATATATATATATATTTATGTGAATGTGTGCGTGTATATGTGTGTGTGTGTGTGTGTGTGTGTGTGTGTGTGTGTTTGTGTGTACGTGTGTGTGTGTGTGTGTGTGTGTATAAGTATGTATAAATAGCTCCCACGTGGCAAGCTCCAACAGGGCGTGCCCTACACCACCCACCAGTACTTAAGACTCAGGATGACCCAGGTCGCCCCCCCCCACCTCCGGGCTGACGACCTAGCACTAAGCCTTACCCAGACTTGTATCTGTATTGCTTACGCTTCTGAAATAAAAGAGGTTGAGCCAACCGTCCCTTTCACTACTCCTGCTAAACCATATGTTTAAGGCATTCATATAGAGCCTTTACATTCTGGTGGCAGCAGTGGGATCGCCAGAAACCGAGAAAGACTAGGATAATTACGCCCGTCGATCCAGTGAAGGACCAGGAACTCGCCAGACCAGGTACCAGTCGACCCATAATGCTGTGAACTTGCCTGGACGCCGCAGATCCACTCAACCTCCAGGAGCTCGAAGAAGACGCTTCCTGCCGGACGCCCGTGATCCTGACGAGGACAACGAGGACGTCGGTACGAGCAAGAAGGACCTGGATGAGATCTGTGGGAACGTGCATTGGGCGAGTAAGCCGCCAAGTTAGGCCTGGTCGAAGACTACGAGGACGAATCCGAAGTCAAGGAGGACCTGTGCGAGACCTCCGAGGACGTGTGGATGTCGAGGACGATCGGATTTACCAGGGACCAAGATGAAGACGACGACAGGGACGAGCAGCCACGAAGATGCATCAGGGACAGCACACGCAAGAACGAAGTACTTACAAGTCAAGAACCAGCCAGGTTGGGTCACCCTTGAGGCAAATATCAGACGCCTCGAGGGCGAGGCGTGCGTAGGTAGCCGAGCAATATAAGTAGGTATAAATAGCTCCCACGTGGCTAGCTCCAATATAAGTATGTATAAATAGCTCCCACGTGGCAAGCTCCAACAGGGCGTGCACCACGCCACCGACCAGTACTTAAGGCTCAGGATGACCCAGGTCAGCCAGAGTCACTTCAGAGAGTTCCTGCCGACCGCTTGTCGGGTCAGGCTGGCTCCAGCCGCGCCCCCCCCCCCTCCGGGGCTGACGACCTAGCACTAAGCCTTATCCAAACTTGTATCATGTGAATATCTGTGTTGCTTACGCTTCTGAAATAAAAGAGGTTAAGCCAACTGTCCCTTTCACTACTCCTGCTAAACCATATGTTTAAGGCGTTCATATAGAGCCTTTACAGTGTGTGTGTGTATGTACGTGTGTGTGTGTGTGTGTGTGTGTGTGTGTGTGTGTGTGTGTGTACGTGTGTGTGTGTGTGTGTGTGTGTGTGTGTGTGTGTGTGTGTGTGTGTGTGTGTGTACACACTAGGGTGTTTCAATAAATCCGACTTTTTCAGAATTATTCAGCAAGTTGCTAAACAGGCGCCTACTATGCTTAAATGACGACATGCACAATATTAGACAAATCTAAAAATATCTACTATTCGCAATTTTTTATTAAAGTATAATACCATTTCCGGCGCTGGGATGAGGTGTGGCGGCTGTGACCCGCATGACCCACGGAAGGGCATTTCGGTTCATCCGACATTATGGCAGAATCAAACATAGGGTAACTTAGGTCATTGCGAATGATTCCTGGGGACTTCCGTAAAGATTCCCAGTCACTATGCATTTCCATATAAACTTGTGCTACCTTAATAATGCACATTACTCGCTCGCCTATATTGCGGTGACGATCTCGTAAGTGGCAATATGGCATTTCGACGTGGTGGTTTGCGTAGTGCCGATACACGTATACTGAAAGAGTTTGGTACCATTGATGTATTGCCACCTAGACCACTGACGAAGAGTGACATTCTTGCTCGATACTGTGCGTTAAAAGGACATGGTAACCAGACACTAAAAGGATGCTCAAAAGATAGCTTGCCATGCAATAATTTGACTATTACGGAATCTCAGATTTTATCCAAGTTGCAGGCGGAAATTGCTGTGCTGTATAGCAAATTCGGCATTAAGACAGTATCACCTTGGTATATGAGAGAAAAAATAAAGAAAATAAAGAAAGAGTACTACGACTCCATCAGAAATGTAACACTGAAGACAAAATTCTCGAAAACTGTGATTGTGTCATTCAAGGCAAAGAAGCAACCCCGAGAAATCCACAAGGAAGATATAGATTGGTATGATGCAAAAGTACAAGGAAGCAATGGATCACTCGGAAGTGTTGATTATCAGGCGCAAAGACGGGAATTTAACAGACTGAAACGGAAGCAGACCAACAATGCAGAAGTCCCATTTATATGCTACAGTGAAGATATTGCAGAAATGTCTTTTGAAAATTTAGAGTTGAGCTATGACGACCTGGAATGCGAAGTTACAACTGCAGGCACTACTCCTGAGGAAACTGTGGAATACATGAGAACACCACGAGTGAAATGCAAAAAAATATGACTGAATATGTCTGAAAGCACTGAAAAAAAAAAAAAAAAAATCCAAGGAACAATCAGAAGTATTTTTTGATTTTGCAAAAGTTCATTTCATGTGCTGGCGTTCTGCTGTGAACAGCAATGGAATGACTCTTTTCAGAACTGCTATTGAAACTTCAAGGAGGTATGCCAGGATTGGCTGTGAACTTGGCTTTCCTAGCAGCTACTTCTCGTCCATCAACAGACATCTGTATAATGCCGATGGTGCAGTTCTTCCCTTGGCTGTTGATCATGATTACGTCGATGAAGTTGCAAAGATCTTGAAAAGAGGAATTCGTGAAAAATGGCCATACACACCAGCCCTATTCTAAAATAAGGAGAAGCACAATTTCATTGCAGAAAAACTGTGTAATCTGTGTGTGAAAGATTTCATTTCCCAACAAGTGTTTTGTGAGAGAGTGTTTTGTTCGCCCTTTTCCCGTCATCTGACCACTGATATGAAGTTTGCATACTTGGCCTATGATATGCATGAAATCGATATGTGGAAACTCAAAAGTTAATACCTAGCCATAATCAAAACTGTGAAAGTCGGGGATATGGCAATGTAAACAAAGGAGTAGAATGAAAATGATATTGTATGCAATATATAATGTTCCAAATAAAATCATTACTAGAATCCTTTCCTTGTATAGCCTCTTGTTAAATAGAATATGTTACTTCAAATCCTTTATGCGAAGTGAGAAGTCCGAGAGCCAAAGCATGCTCTCGGCGACCCAAGCCCGATTCGGTGAGAGAGAACACAAAGTAAAGAGAAGTCAAGCCTACTAATTGAAAAATTAGTCTTATGGCAATTAAAGAACTTCATATAATATTAATTTATAATATAAATTATTTTGATGCAAAAATATTAAAGAAAAGTATAATATTGAGGTATTTTAAAAATAAAATAGTTATACCAACAACAGAAAACGAGGCGTTATTTGGCGTTCGAAGCGGTGTCTAGATCATAATTTTATCAAAACTTTCAATTGAAAATAGAGAATGCGAGATATTCTTTGATTTTAATATTAGAAAATCGACAATTATTGAAACACCCTAGACTGTACACCCATATATATGTGTGAGTGTGTGTATGAATACAGGGAAATGCAGGCCTTTAAGCCTAATATTACGCCATAGTCACGATTTCAACACTTAACAGAAGCCTTTGACCAAAACCGGCGATCTGGGTCGTGACCTTAACAGGGCAGCTGAAGGCAAGATTGGGAGAGGAAGAAACATACGATAATAACATTTGTGTTATGAAAATATAATGGTGATAACTTTAAAGATGTTAATGGTGTTGATGGTACTGCTACTTCGACTACTACATGGTACTACAACAATAAATAATAGTAATGATAATGATAATAAAAACAATGATTGTGACAATAATGATGATAATAATAATAGTAATAATAATAAAAATGATAATAATAATAATGATAATACACTAAAAATAGTGATTATTATTATTAAATAATAATG
>NC_061823.1:21542666-21550166 GCF_019202785.1 Penaeus chinensis | reverse complement strand
GAAGAGAAACAGGAAGAGAAGGAGGAGGAGAAACAGGAAGAGGAGGAGGAGGATAAACAGAACGAAAAGGAGGAGGAGAAACAGGAAGAGAAGGAGGAGGAGAAACAGGAAGAGAAGGAGGAGGAGAAACAGGAAGAGGAGATGGAGAAGAAACAGGAAGAGACAGAGGAGGAGAAACAGGAAGAGCAGGAGGAGGAGAAACCGGAAGAGTAGGAGGAGGATAAACAGGAAGAGAAGGAGGAGAAACAGGAAGAGAAGGAGGAGGAGAAACAGGAAGAGCAGGAGGAGAAGAAACAGGAAGAGAAGGAGGAGGAGAAACAGGAAGAGTAGGAGGAGGATAAACAAGAAGAGAAGGAGGAGGAGAAACAGGAAGAGCAGGAGGAGAAGAAACAGGAAGAGAAGGAGGAGGAGAAACAGGAAGAGCAGGAGGAGGAGAAACAGGAAGAGACAGAGGAGGAGAAACAGGAAGAAAAGGAGGAGGAGAAACAGGAAGAGTAGTAGGAGGAGAAACAGGAAGAGGAATTGGAGAAACAGGAAGAGAAGGAGGAGGAGAAACAGGAAGAGAAGGAGGAGGAGAAACAGGAAGAGAAGGAGGAGGAGAAACAGGAAGAGAAGGAGGAGCAGAAACAGGAAGAGAAGGGGGAGGAGAAACAGGAAGAGTAGTAGGAGAAGAAACAGGAAGAGGAGTTGGAGAAACAGGAAGAGAAGGAGGAGGAGAAACAGGAAGAGGAGGAGGAGAAACAGGAAGAGAAGGAGGAGGAGAAACAGGAAGAGAAGGAGGAGGAAAAAAGGGAAGAGAAGGAGGAAGATAAACAGGAAGAGTAGGAGGAGGAGAAACAGGAAGAGAAGTAGGAGGAGAAACAGGAAGAGAAGGAGGAGGAGAAACAGGAAGGGAAGGAGGAGGAGAAACAGGAAGAGAAGGAGGAGGAGAAACAGGAAGAGTAGTAGGAGGAGAAACAGGAAGAGGAGGAGGAGGAGGAGAAACAGGAAGAGAAGTAGGAGGAGAAACAGGAAGAGTAGTAGGAGGAGAAACAGGAAGAGGAGTTGGAGAAACAGGAAGAGAAGGAGGAGGAGAAACAGGAAGAGAAGGAGGAGGAGAAACAGGAAGAGAAGGAGGAGGAGAAACAGGAAGAGAAGGAGGAGGAGAAAAAGGAAGAGAAGGGGGAGGAGAAACAGGAAGAGAAGGAGGATGAGAGAAAAAGGAAGAGAAGGAGGAGGAGCAGAAGCAGAAGGAGTAAGGAATAACAGCAGGAAGAGGAGATGGAAGTAAGAGGAGGAACAGGAACTGAAGGAAGAGGAGGAGGAAAAGGAGAAGAGAATGGAAGAGGATAAGAAGGAGGAAGAGGAAGAGAAGTAGGAGGAGGACAACGAGGAAAACAGTAAGAGGGGAAGATTATAATAATAATGAAGCCGGGGACAATTAGAAGTGTAAGGAATGGGAGAAACTTATATAGATACATACATATATGCATATATACATATATATACATAAACATGTGTATGTGTGTGTGTGTGTGTGTGTGTGTGTGTATAAACATATACACGCACACATTTGGCAGTACCACCCTTACCTGATTGGATGCCCTTCCTAATCAACCACTCAGCGTCCTACTACTTATGCCACGGCGGAGACTTCCACTACGACACCTGCGTTTGACTTCTCACTGTAGCGTATAACTGGTAACTGCCACTTTCCGTATTATGCCGACGCTGTACAGTGTAGCTAGAGTGTCCTCTCCAGTGATGTGAGACAGCTCACCTTCACAGAAAAAAGGCAGAGTCAGTGCCTGGGCGAAAGAATGTAAGGAGCAAGCCGTTGCCCATGCAGCATGCTCCCTCTCTCCACGCAGCTGATGGATCCAAAGCAACGACAAAGACCAGTACTGTTTGGCACCAGCGGCGTCGCAATTGTTGCCAGAACAAAGTCGCAAGCGACAATGAACAAACAGCCTTAGGGACTCCGGCTCCGGATTTCCTCAGGATTTACTCCCGAAACCTTTGTCATCATAAAGATGGCACAAGGCAGTGAACTATTTTGTATATGACGAACTTCCATAGCCTTTGACTATGCACGGACTGAACTACAAGGCAGCAGTTGTTTTGCATAGGGTGAATTCCCGTAGCCTTTGACCATACATGGACTGAACCACAAGGTAGCAGTCCACTATCGTGTCACCCAATATACGGAAATCCGTGTTTGTGTGTGTGTGTGTGTGTGTGTGTGTGTGTGTGAGCACACACACACACACACACACACAAATGAATATATATATATATATATATATATATATGTTTATATATGTGTGTATATGTATATATGTATATACATACATATATATACATATATATATGTATATAAATGTGTATATATGTATATATACACATATGTATATATATGTATATACATACACATATATATACATACGTACACACACACACACACACACATATATATATATATATATATATATATATATATATATATATATATGCATATAATACAAAGATCAGCAAAACATGAAGGAGGTCAATGATAACAAGCAGCATGAAAGACAAAACTGTACAGATAACAAAAAATAAAGCAAGAAGAGAGCAACAGTAACCTCCTCGCGGTGGAGCTGTAGACAGACAGTGGCAAGCCTTTCTCTAGCACTTTGTGATACGCTGTGATGGATAGCCAATCATTGTGATTATCATATCGCGGCTTTAATAGTTGATATGCAATTATTATTAAAATTGTGATTGATAATGACTCGTACGACTCTGGGGTAGTAATCACAGGGACGCACAGTTATTTGCCTACAGATGTAGGGGATGACAGATAGACAGGCAGACAAACAGGTATGCAGATCGACCTAGAAACAACTAGCCGCGAATACAGGTGCAGGGGTAAGTAGACGAAGAGATAGATGCAGTTAGACATAAATATAAAAACACAGACAGGCAAAAAGACAGACAGACAGACTCACATCCAACAGACAAACAAAAAGAAACACACATAGGCAGGTAGATATTAACAAATATGAACAGGAGGGCAAACGGCCACACAATTTAACTATTCCTTTCGACTCATTGTTCATTTGTTTTTACTTACAACACCTGCTATTCAAATATCCAGTGTACAGTACCGCATCCGCATTTTAGGAGATCCCAACTCGTTTGACATTATCAAAAATTCGTGCATTTTTATGTTTGTTTGTTTGTTTTTTGCTGCTGTTTACTTCCATTCTGCATCTGCTACTGTTATTACGTCAGTAATCATGAACTTCTTTCCTATATTGTGTGTGATTATACAGGATCTTGACAGACACCTGTCTGTTTCACACTGGATAATCCAGACTGGACAGCCCCTTCAGACTCCTGCCATTGAGCTCCAGCGCTCAGCAAGGTTAAGTCGCTCCTTTTCAGCCTTCTGCAATCACTTGCACTACCACTTGCACTCATGCCAAATCCTAGATCTGTGCATTTTTTCAACTTTTCATTAATCTTTTGGCACATAGTTTGCAGTACAAATGGTTGCAGCTTGTCTAACCTGCGCCTTTCGGTATTTTCTTTGCAAATTTTCATCAATTCCTCCTCATAATATTATCGACGTCAATTTCAACTATCTTTCTAATTACCCTTTGTTCATTACTGAGGTCAGTTAACTATCATTCAACACAGACCTGCCTTAGATATAGTATCTCTTTCCATAGCGGATATACTATTGTCACCAGCGTTTGTACAAGGTCCATTATAGACTCCTTTGCTCTTTCAGTAAATTGATCTCCTCCGTCTTCCTCCTGATTTCTCCTTCCGGATTCCTTCCAACTCAGCAGAAGGAGGACGGCCGTTTTCTTAACCATTCTTGCCTCATCACACTCCGCGCTCGTATAACGGACGTACACTGCCCTTTAACCCCCTTCTATGCCTCCTCTGTCTGTATCTACAGATGGGCGCTTCTTTCTCAATGCAAAGGTGTGCGTGTTTCGTTAAACTGCGTTCGTATTATATATATATATATATGTATTTATACATATACATATATATATATATAAACATATATATATATATATGCATATATACATATATATATACATATATATATATATATATATATCCCCCCTCATCTCTTTATTCTTCCCCCTTAAACTCCCCCTCTCCTTCGCTCCCTTATTCCCTTCCCTTCCTCTCCCTTCTCCATCCCTTTCCTTTCCCCATACCTTTATCTCTTTAAACCCCCTTCGCTTCCTTTCTGTTTATCCTTCTCCATCTCCTTTTCCTCGTTCAGCACCCTCCCTTTCTCCCTCCCCCTCCCTTTCTCCTCCCCCCTTTCTTCTCCCCCTTCCCCTCCTACCATCCTTCTTAAGTCGTGTAAATAAGAGATAAATAAGGAATTAATTATCAATCATCATATTAATTATTAACATTTTCTTTAATTTCTTTTATCATTAATAGTATCATTATTATTATTAATATTGTTATTGTTATTATTGGTTTTGTTATTATTATCATTATTATTATTAATATTACTATTCTTCTTGTTATTATTGTTATTGTTGTTATTATTATCATTGTTATTATTATTATCATTATTACTATTATGATTACTATCATCATTTTCATTTCTATTATCAACATCATCACTTTCATTGCAGTATCATATTATTACATTTATGTCATTATAATTATCATCATTATTATCAATATTGTTTCTGTCATTATATTACTATTGCAATTACAGAAAAGAAACCCGAAAAAGAAGAAAGCAAAACAAATAACACCCAAAATAACGCTCCCCTGGGATGACGCAATTCGCAAAAACAAAACAAAAGCAACTTCGTCGAGTGAAGTTTCAGCGAGAGAGAGACAGACAGAATGAGTGACAGCGTAAACCAGAGAAAAAGGCCGACACACTGCTAGACAGAATGATGACCACACACGACGAAAGGAAAGAAGGAGGCGAGGAGGGAGAGAGACAGAGAGAGAGAGAGAGAGAGAGAGAGAGAGAGAGAGAGAGAGAGAGAGAGAGAGAGAGGAGATAGAAGAGAGAAAGAGAGATAATGAGAGAGTGAGAGAGAGAGAGAGAGAGAGAGAAAGAGAGAGATAAAAGAGAAGAGAAGAGAGAGAGAGAGAGAGTGAGAGAGAGAGAGAGAGAGAGAGAGAGAGAGAGAGAGAGAGAGAGAGAGAGAGAGAGAGAGAGAGAGAGAGAGAGAGAGAGAGAGATAAATAGATGGATAGATAGATAGAGATAGATAGATAGATAGATAGAGAAAGAGAGATAGATTGATAGATAGAGAGCAAGAGAGAGAGAGAGAGAGAGAGAGAGAGAAGAGAGAAGAGAGCAAATAAGAGGATGAGAGAGAGAGAGAGAAAGAGAGAGAGGGAGAGAAAGATAGATAGAGATAAAGAGAGAGAGAGAGAGAGAGAGAAAGTAAGAGAGAAAGACGAGAGAACTCAAGAATGCAAAAAGGAAAAACCTTAAATCAAGAGAAGGTGAGAGGCGAGAGAGGATAGGCGAGAGCCGAGGAAATAGAAGCGAGAAGAGAGGGAGTAGGGCGAGAGGCGAGGGAAAAGAAGCGAGGGGAGAGGGAGGAGAGGCGAGAGGCGAGGGAAAAGAAGCGAGAGGCGAGGGAAAAGAAGCGAGGGGCGAGGGAGGAGAGGCTAGAGGCGAGGGAGGCGAGAGTCGAGGGAGCAGAGGCTAGAGGCGAGGGAGGAGAGGCGAGAGGCGATGGAGGAGAGGCATGAGGCGAGGGAGGAGAGGCGTGAGGTGAGGGAGGAAAGGCGTGAGGCGAGGGAGGAGAAACGAGAGGCGAGGGAGGCGAGAGTCGAGGGAGGAAAGGCTCGAGGCGAGGGAGGAGAGGCGAGAGGTGTGAGAGGAGAGGCGTGAGGCGAGGGAGGAGAGGCGTAAGGTGAGGGAGAAGCGTGAGGCGAGGGAGGAGAGGCGAGAGGCGAGGGAGGAGAGGCGTGAGGCGAGGGAGGAGAGGCGAGAGGCGATGGAGGAGAGGCGTGAGGCGAGGGAGGAGAGGCGAGAGGCGAGGGAGGAGAGGCGAGAGGCGAGGGAGGAAAGTCGTGAGGCGAGAGGCGAGGGAGGAGAGGCGAGAGGCGAGGGAGGAGAAGCGTGAGGCGAGGGAGGAGAGGCGTAAGCCGAGGGAGGAGAAGCGTGAGGCGAGGGAGGAGAGGCGTGAGGGGAGGGAGGAGAGGCGTGAGACGAGGGAGGAGAAGCGTGAGGCGAGGGAGGAGAGGCGTGAGGCGAGAGGCGAGGGAGGAGAGTCGAGAGGCGAGGGAGGAGAGTCGTGAGGCGAGAGGCGAGGGAGGAGAGGCGTGAGGCGAGGGAGGAGAGGCGAGAGGCGAGAGGCGAGGGAGGAGAGTCGAGAGGCGAGGGAGGAGAGGCGTGAGGCGAGGGAGGAGAGGCGAGAGGCGAGAGGCGAGGGAGGAGAGTCGAGAGGCGAGGGAGGAGAGTCGTGAGGCGAGAGGCGAGGGAGGAGAGGCGAGAGGCGAGGGAGGAGAAGCGTGAGGCGAGGGAGGAGAGGCGTGAGACGAGGGAGGAGAAGCGTGAGGCGAGGGAGGAGAGGCGTGAGGGGAGGGAGGAGAGGCGTGAGACGAGGGAGGAGAAGCGTGAGGCGAGGGAGGAGAGGCGAGAGGCGAGAGGCGAGGGAGGAGAGTCGAGAGGCGAGGGAGGAGAGTCGTGAGGCGAGAGGTGAGGGAGGAGAGGCGAGAGGCGAGGGAGGAGAAGCGTGAGGCGAGGGAGGAGAGGCGTGAGACGAGGGAGGAGAAGCGTGAGGCGAGGGAGGAGAGGCGTGAGGGGAGGGAGGAGAGGCGTGAGACGAGGGAGGAGAAGCGTGAGGCGAGGGAGGAGAGGCGTGAGGGGAGGGAGGAGAGGCGAGAGGCGAGGGAGGAGAAGCGTGAGGGGAGGGAGGAGAGGCGTGAGGCGAGGGAGGAGAGTCGTGAGGCGAGAGGCGAGGGAGGAGAGGCGTGAGGCGAGGGAGGAGAGGCGAGAGGCGAGAGGCGAGGGAGGAGAGTCGAGAGGCGAGGGAGGAGAGGCGTGAGGCGAGGGAGGAGAGGCGAGAGGCGAGAGGCGAGGGAGGAGAGTCGAGAGGCGAGGGAGGAGAGTCGTGAGGCGAGAGGCGAGGGAGGAGAGGCGAGAGGCGAGGGAGGAGAAGCGTGAGGCGAGGGAGGAGAGGCGTGAGACGAGGGAGGAGAAGCGTGAGGCGAGGGAGGAGAGGCGAGAGGCGAGGGAGGAGAGGCGTGAGGGGAGGGAGGAGAGGCGAGAGGCGAGGGAGGAGAAGCGTGAGGGGAGGGAGGAGAGGCGTGAGACGAGGGAGGAGAGGCGAGATTTGAGGAAGGAGATTGAAGGAAGGAGAAGCGGGGCAGCGTGCGTACGGGCGATGCAGCGAGAGGGCGGGCGCGCGGGCGCGCGGCGGGCCTGGGAGGGCGCGGTGGTCTGGCGCCCAACAGGCCGCGCATTGTGCCCGCGTGAGATCTCTAGAGCTTGTATTACTGCCAGAACATTTGGATTGA